>NC_142801.1:72717945-72889798 GCF_049724085.1 Artemia sp. Qi Xiang Cuo | reverse complement strand
GTGAAAACACGTCGAGCAAGAGTACACCCCACGTATTGGAACTCTTGTCCATCTTTATTCCATATTTTCATATGGTCTTTTCTTCTTGTGGTAGAGGTGAGTTAGAGTAATTCTGGCGGATCACTTTTTATAGGGAGATTACTTGATTTTCTCATGAGAGTCCCCAGGTCAAGTCTCATGACCAAAGGGATAAAACGCACCACAGGTCACAACAGTTGACCAACGGGTCCCCATGTTGTAATGTTATTTCGCTTAATTGTGGTTTATATTCTTTATTGTTCATCCTTCACATTTATAACTGGGTAGTAGCTTCTCATAGGCAGCCTGAGATCAATCTGGAGGAAGAGGGATAGTACATACGACTTCCGCCCGATTGCCCAAGGCTTCCTAGGACTGAGGGTCCATCCATTTGTCAGTTATTTTCCTTGTTATGTAGTCACGACTCGTATTTGTATGGTTGTTTTTCATATAGAGCCAGGGCTAAACGGAAACAGATACGGGATGACAGAATACCGCCTCTATTCTCCCATGGCCAACGCCTCTCATGATTGAGGGGCCATTTGTTGAAGAAATTTTATGTCTAGACAGTTGCAGTTCTTGTCGAGCGATTTCTTGTTGTGTAATCAAGCCTCGTAATCAAGTTGCCAGGTTTTACGGGGAGTCGTGAAACCCGCTGCAGACGTTACAAAACCAAGTCAGCAACACATTTTACAACGCCTCGTATCTTACTCATTCAGTGACTGGTGTGATCTTTTCTCAATAGAAGGTGAGAGTCAAGCATTTGCACGGTGGGATAATATACACCATGCACATCCTTGGTTCTAACCTCCTATGCTCGGGGGTTCATCCGTTTTCATTATTGCGTATCGTATGGATGTCTGAATTATTCCTCCTATACCATTTTTAGAGTATTTCATTGGGTTGTTCGCTGATTATTATTTTATTTCGATTTTATGAATTAGAATTGCCATTTATATCGAGCTTTTATTAATTGTCGAGAGTAAAAAAAAAAAATTTTCATTTGAAGTGTGAGGGGTACGACTACTGATTATTAACTAAAAGTATCTTTCACATGATTTGAGTGGGTTTTTGAGAAATCTTTAAATGAAAAAAAAATTTTTTTCCTTTTTTTTTTACCGTCCGAAGTGTGAGGGGTACCACTACTGATTATTAACTAAAAGTATCTTTCACATGGCTTGAGTGGGTTTTTCGAGTTTAAGTCGCCAAAGGAAGGGTTGTATTACATTATTCGCTAGCATATTTCAATTAATGCGATAACTGTCGATCAATTTGAAAGGGTTCTTAGATTTTCACTTGGGATTTAGTGTGAGCATTCGATATCCCTACTTGGTAAATCCTTATATACAACAATTTTTCTTAAGTACCTTTAGTTAACAAAGCGAATTTTCCTTTTTGACAATCTTTTTAAAGCGACTATGTTATTTTGTATCCTGTCGACGTGATAATTTTCATTAAGGCCGAAGTTTGGAAATATAGACTTATTTTTTAAGGTTTTCAAAAATTAACCTATTAAGTTGTAGCGCGTTTTCATTTATCGTCATACTTTATTCAGCTTTGACACCTGATGTTAAAATATTTATTGATTTATCTTCTTATGCTTTATACTCGATTAATTAAAGAGAGTTAATTTATCTTATATTGAGAGTTAATTTATCTTATATTTATCTTATATTCTTCCATAATTGCTTATTCTTAAGTTACTGTTTAAGTTGAATCGAGTAAAGAGTTTTTATTAATGTTTACTCAAATAGTCTCTTTAGGATATGCAGGGATAAACTCCTTATTTCAGTGTACTTTTAGAATAATGCTAAATTGGTGGGATATAAAGGCCTTTTAGTCGCGATTAAGCCTTCCCATTCTTATGAGTCAAAAGGAAAAAGTCATCCATTTATAAGATGTTAACTCATTCTTCTTCCGTGGGGGAATTATCGCCACGTGGCAGAGGTATTTAATTTCAAGCGCGGCATTACCTAACAGTTTTGTAGTTTGTCATAAGGCATATAAATTTAATTCCCTTGTATTTTATTTTAAATGAGAATTAAAGTATATTTACGTTTTGTAGTTAACTCATTGGCGGGTTGAAACCATTTTACCCTATTTTGGGTTTAATAATTTACCACAAGATATAATATTTTTGTTGTAAAGTCGTTGGAAAGGCGACAGAAAAATATGGGAATCAAATTTAAACGCGTTGTTCAAAAATTGTTTTAAATTTTTCTGAACGCAAAATCATTACGTAGAAGGAATTGTCTTAAATGACGGTTTTGTAATATCGTAAAGTAAGGTATTTTTAATCGTAACCCTACAGGATTGTTGTAGGGCACGTCGCGTCCTTATATTGGGGACAAATCGACAGAAATCAGAGCATTCGCCCGATTTTCGCTTCAACTGCGCGAATCGTTGCGTGTAGTCGAGGTTTTTTTTTCTTTATATGGTCAACAACTATTACGTCCCACCATTTTGCTTCTGTGGCAGAGATTATGCCACATGGCAGAGGTATGATATTACCTAAAATTTTGCAGAGATCTGTTTATGCTTTTTGAATGGGAGTTTTGCTTAAGATATAGGAATTTATTTACTTTATATTATTTAATTATAATTTCTCCTTAAGGGTATTTCTCATTAGGCTTAGCGTGTACTAGTCTTATTTTTTTTTTGTTTTCACCCCACTCAGAATTCTAAGAGTATTAAACCTTATTTTTATATCTGTCTCAATATCGTATACTGAAATAGGGTTTTTCAAGCATTTTCTTGAATAACAACAAATTTGATCTTTGGGTCGTTGTCACTACTTTAAGGGACTAAGGCTCTGTTCACCTATTCATAAAATTTATGGCTTCGACTTTCGTTTGACTAGATCAAAAATTACCCTTGACTTATTTTATACTTCATATAAATGTCCGCCTTTATTTTATTGATTTTAGTCCACACTTGTATTTGCCTCGGTGAACACATATTTTTTGAATTCTCAAATAACATGCATTTCTTAAAGCTTGACTTTTGTGAATAATGTGCCTTTATTATGCTTATGTTACATTTCTTATTTGGAGGATAAGGTATACCAAGGATCTTAGGTTGGATCAGTTTATAAGGTTAGTGAGAATGGGTTTTATTCCTTTACCCTTTCTGGTAAGCAATTTTAGTAAACTTCTTGCATTATATATATAATATATGACTGATTGCTGGATTTTAATTGAATAATTTTATCCCAGACGAATTTTGCATTGGCTTGACAGGTTTGTGATTATTTGATTGTTTTACAAAACCTCTTGATAGTTAAGGAATTGTTGGCCTAGGGAAGAGGTTTATTTTGTTATTTTTATTGTTACAAGTGTCTTCTTATACTTAATTGCGTGGTTTTTTCGTACGCTTTGACTCGTTTTAAGGTAATCTTGGTTGAATTTATTGCTGCAATTTTTAGGGTTTTTGACGATTTTTTTGCCGTTTATTTATCGGCTGTAAGCGTTCTGCTGTTTTTGCTAACTATTGTAAAACTAATGTGTCAATTAGCTAATCGTTAGTTGCGATTTTAATCTATGGTACAACGATTTTTATCAGGAAAAATATATTTTCTATAGTTGGTCATCAAAAATTGACAAATTAATCAATATGCGTCCCTTCTTTTTGTTTTAATTCTATCTTACTTGAGACTCCCAGATATAATATTTTAGAATTTTGACAGCTATTTTCACGTATTTTCGCCTTATGAAAGGTTCCTCCTCAATGCTTATCACTCTTGACTTAGAGGATATGTGAATTAAGATTTGATTATGCCACTCAAGAAATTCAGCTATCCGAATAGGCTAGGCCATAAAATAGGCTAGGCCACACAAAGAAAAACTTTTGTTTTTAGGTGTTTTTTTTGTTCTCCGTATTTGTGGGGCTTGTTTTTTTTATAACTTAAGAATTACACTGCCCTCAGGGTTTTGTTTGTATCTGTGGATGTACTTCCTATTAAGGAATTTCAGGTTGAAACTCACATAGCATAATTAACACCCTAAATTCTACAATTTTGGCTTATTTTTACATTCAGGGTTATGGATCTTTTTTTTTCTTTTCGATTCTTTAGCAATTATTGTTTTTACTTATTTAGGTTCCGAAACTGACCAGCACACTATTTTATGCATTTTGGATAAGTATTTTTGTATTTTGGATAATCCACGCCAACTTATGATTAAAATATGATCCTATATCAATATATAAACAAAAATATATGGAAGATGTCAATATTATCTCGTCATTTTTACCGGGGTAGTTTTTATCTTATTGCTGCAGTTAGTTTTTCAGGCGAAAGGATCGTTTCTAAAATATATCCAAATAGTTTAGATTATACAACGGTATACAGGTTAATTATTCTTATTAAAAGCAATGAAAAAAGAAAGTGTTTTACTTCGAGAACAATATGCTTAAGTAGCTAAGCCGTCATAAATTTTTGTTATTTCGACAGTATTTGGAAGTTTTAATAGCAGGATATGGGGTCAATTTAGGAGAGATGTCGACTTTAATTTGAAAGAATACTTCTGGTTACAATTTGCACGAAAGTCCTTTTTTTGAATTTTACTGTGAGAATCGGTTGCTAGGAATTAGTATTTTACATAGTCGCGCTAACTGCATAGGCAATTCATAACTCTTGAAGAAGTGATATCAATTTGGTGGAAATTGCGAAATTGAGATTTTTTTTCTCTTTGTGATTTGCAGGAGTCTTTAGATAATTAAGTTTTTTTTGAACGTCAAAAGAACGCCTTCAGTTCCCATTGGCTGTTTTTCAATTTTCTTCTATTTTTTTTAATAGGGATGGTTTTTTTTGATAATTTAATCTTTTCGTAAACATCACGTATCTTGCATACAGATTACTAACCCATTTAACTCGCCAAGAAAAATATGTAATTTTACTTAAATGTAATTTCTATTAAGGAGTTTTTTATTGCCAAGTTCTTGAGTTCGTGTTCGACTCAAATAATTGGCGACAAAATTTTTTTCTTTTAGTAGGCCTATATGAACGAATTTGAAAGATTATTTAAACCTGATTCTGTTATTAGACTGACGGAAATTGTTTCCACCTGCTAACATCAACGTTGGTTATAATTAATGGGATAAAAAAACTTGTATACAATTCCTTTGTCGGATAAGCATTTTTAGGTTGTCGAGTATTTTATAAATTTTACAGCGAGTGAGGTTGGCTACTTCCGCTCCCTTTTTTTTTGTTGCGAGAAGCTGTTATTAAATATTTAGGTAACTAATACTGCATTTTATGTGTTTCCTTTGGCGCTAATAATAATAGTAAAATATTTCTAGAATAGGGTTATATTTTGACCTGTTGTCTAAACGTGTAATCAAGACTTTCAATGCCGTACTGTCAAAGATACCAAATATGTCTTATGACGAAGATAAATCCTTATCATTGTTACGGCAAATCCTCACCATAAGACACAGTTAGGACTTTCTGGAACTCAGTGATTGATTCTGTTGATGGTATGACATATTTTGAATAAGATATTCCATAAAATTAATTTCAGAAGAGGTAGAGTCTATCCTGAAGAGACTCTCAGTTTATCAAACATCCAAATACAAATAATCAAGCCTTTCAAGGTTCGATACACCGAAGGCTCCCCAAATCAGCACTTGAATACTCCATTAAAATTAAAAGTAAGTTTTGAATTATCGTGTTTGGGGTTATGGATTGATACACAATCGAACTCAGCACATGGAATTGATCTTCATGCACTGAAATCAATTGTATGCCAAGCGATCCCCAGTGATCCTCACGTTCACCTACTCCGGGGGCTACCCGGGACAGGTATAACTAGGACGGCAGCCTACCGCACTTTTTCCTTTATGACTGAATTTGTAATATATTTTTTTTTATAGTTAGGGAAATACTATATTCTGGCTAGGAGAAATACAGTTAGTCTAGTTTAACGAGTCTAGTTTTTGCTAGTATTATAAGTTTGTTCGTTACATCTTATCGCTAAACTCTATATCCTATAAGGTGCACCCACTTTTGCTATATTAGACTTTTAGCAATTTTTTTTTCGTTTAAACGATAAAAGAATTTTTACCTCCTTTTTTTGTGTTCAATTAATTCCCATGATTGATATTCCTTAATTTTCTGTATCATCTGATGATGGTTCTGTTTTGGGCGTTCCTTGTGGTGAGGAAATCTCTGATGAATTTTGGCCAGTTGTGTCAGTCATTCGGATGTTAGGATATTGGGTCCTAATAGTTACATTATTATCCGTTGGGGGGTTTTGTTGAATAGATTCCACTTGGGGTTTGATATGATGATGTTGGGCTTGATTTGGGATTGCCAAGTACGTGGACTGTGATGATCCTTCGTTGTAATCGTTGGCAAGAATATTTTCCAAATGGGGATTGAGAGGTAGGTCGATTTCAACTGTGAAATAGGTCGCCACCATCTTTTCTAAGTTTGAGCAGAAGTCTCTTTGTTTTTGCAGGTCTCTGTTAATTTCGAGTTGGTTTTCCTTCAATTGTTTCTCTAAGCTGTCCTGTTGTAGTTTAATTATTTCTTTCTGTGCTTTTAAGTGATCGTATTTTTGTTGTAAGTCTAGGAGCTTTACTCGTTCAGGTGCCAGGGCTTCTTGCACCGCTATGGTTGTCGATAGAACAGTACTGTTTCTATTATCTTGCACTTTTTGACCAATTTCTTGCATTTTATTATATAATACTTGTAATTTTAGGACTTTTTCGGGATAATTATATCCTTTAACGAGCGTGGCATTGCTTATTGATTCCATTTCATTCTGGATTTTGGCGGTCTGCTCTTTAACTGCCATCAACTCGGTTTCAATTAATTTGTCCATTTGTTTAGTTACTAGAATCTCATTTATTTTCTTGTTCATTTTCTCGTTGGAAGCCTTAACTTCTCTAAGAGATTTAAGTATGACTTCTATCATAAGTTCGATTTTCAGTTGTTCTGTTATCAATTGTGCCGAGGCATCTAGAAGTTTTGATCGTTGAACTATTTGAAATAGTTGATCCATATTTGTTCTGTTTGTAATGGGGTGGCACTAGGTATTTTTCTTTTTGGAGGAGGGGTTGAACAATTCTTGTTCTTCTTCTATCTTTAGGGTTTTTTATTAAGCCGGGATTAAGTTTATCTGGAAAAATTAACTATTATCGTCTTTTGACCTTTTATGTATAGTTTTTGTTGAGATGTCTTATTCATATACCCTTGTTTTTAAGGTTTTTTTCAATCTGCTCATTTCAATTTAATAATAATTTATAAGTTTTTGAGGTACTTTATTCCTAGACTTATTTACATTTATCTGATTTTCTACTTACTCTGACAGACTTTTTGGTAACTTCCTGTTCGCTTTCTGACGCTTTATTCTTTTTTGGCTTTCCCATAGAGATTAGGTCAAATTTTTTCTACTGTTTCAATAGGAATTTTTGACCCTTTACTTTAGCCGCCTTTGCATGAGCTGCGGCAGAAGACGGTTTTCGTTTTTGTGCATCTTGGGGGTAGTCAGGATCTGATTCATCGTCGGATTCACTAGAGCTAGTCTCTGAAGATTCATCATTTGGGCTTTCGGGGGTGGTCCTTTGCGATTTAGGAGTTTCGCCTGCCCTTGCTTCATATATTACGTCTCTTCTCAAGGTAGAGGGTTTGTTTTCCATTTCCTCGCGCTGAAGTCCTGTCTCGGGGGAGTGAAAGGATTCTTGGGAACTCTGGGAAGAATTGAACGTCTGTGGAGAGTGTCTCCATTGTTTGAATGTCATATCCTCCGGGGGGTGGGGTATTTCTTGTAACATGGTCTGTTTCCAGGAGGCTTATTCCTTGGGCTTTACTTTGGGTACCGTTATCTGATGGTATTGTCCTAGATTTTCATCTTCAGGGTATTCCTGGGTCCAAGGCAAGGTACTTTGCCTTGTTTTTATCGGGTAATTAATAATGTCCATTGCTTCTCTCAAACTTTTTGTATTTCCTTTATTTGTATCCCTGGGTGGAGTCTTCCTTATTTTTGCACCCGGGGTTTCCACAGCTCTGTTTAATTCCTCCTGTAACGATGGGGTCTCTCTATCGGGGTTGCTGGGGATACCATATCGTCTGGAAATCTCTTGGGTGGACATGGGGTTGAAATTCTATCAGGGAAAAATTGGGTTTTTGGGGATAACGTATAATCTAATTCTTCCGAACTTTCTGATGATAATCTTTTTGGACCTTTTGGGGTTCTTACTGGCATGGGTATCAAGGATTTTCTTTTAGGGACAACTAAATTTCTCATGGCTAAAAATTCTTCAAAATTTTCCTCATCGCTATGGTTTTCGAAATAGTTTTGTTTGAAATTGAAGGGTTTTAATTCGGCTAGCCTTGACTTAGGGAACTCATTTTCCGCGTTTGATGAATCTGAATATGAGGGTTTAGGTGCCCACCTAACTGGGTACTTGGCTCCTTTTATACGGCTAACATGTGCTTTGTATGTTCTTCCGTTGTCTGGGTTTATCATTTTAAAAGTAAAATCATTGTCGTATTTTTGATTATCCTGTAAGGTCCCGAATACTTATTGGAAAGTTTTTTTCATCTACCTTTGCTTCATTTTTTAGATATACACAATCTCCTACTTCAAAATTTATATTCCTTTTGATTTTGGATTCATTTCTAAATTCTTGGTTTATCTTACATTTTTCTAATTCTTGTCTAACTACTTTATAGGTTTTCCTCATCCTATTTATAAGGTCTTGCTTATAGTCCTCGGTATTATTGTAATACTGCCTGGATTCTATAATTTCCTGATAAGGTATTTTAAAATCGCGCCCGAATAAAAGAAAAAATTGACTTTCTTTAGTCGTTTCTGAATAAGCGGTATTAATTACATTGGTTAAGTAGGGTAGATACAGATCCCAATCGTTTCGATTGTCTTTTGTATAAATACTCAAGATATTGGAAAATATTTTGTGCCTATTTTCAATTTTTCCATTAGCTTGGGGATGGTAGGGAGAGGTTAATAATTTTTCTATTTTAAGGAAACTCATTAAATCTTTTGTTACTTTAGAAATGAAGTTAGTTCCGTTATCACTAATGACCTTGTCAGGGACACCAAATTTTAAAAATATTTTTGCTAACTATTTACTTGTGGTATATGTGCCTTGATTTTTCCATGCTTTGGCAAAAGTGAAACCGGTAAAATGATCGATGACTGAAAGAACGCAAGTATGACCTCTGTTAGAGACAGGTAATCCTCCACTTGTCCCGTATAGATCAAACAAAACGATATCGAAGGGAAATATTGCTACAGGCACCCTTCCCATGGGGGGATTAGGGTACGTTTGGGGATTGTTCCTTAAATTACACGCTTCACATGTATCTATATAATCCTTAAGTTTTGTTAATGCCGACGGAACATAAAAATATTGTTTTAACTTGTGAAAGGTTTTGGTTATTCCTAAGTGTCCACCTATATCATAATGGAAATATTCAAAGGCAGGTATTATTAAGCTTTGGGGGAGTACTGGGATTATTAAGGTTTGATTTCTATTTGTTTCACCTGTTACAATCCTGCAAAGGATTTGTTCGTCCAAGTCATAATAAAAATTGTCTATTTCCCTTCTCAGGGTTTTGAACTTATCGGGGAGGTTATCGGAATTCACAAAATAATTAATGAGAGCCAAACACATTTCATCCTTGGTTTGGTTTCTTTTAATTTTAGCTATTGTTAAGGGGCTATGATTGACTTCGTCTCCTTCTATTTGGACTTTAGGTTTACTCTATTTATGTTTTCGTTTACTGGGATTAATGGCATTTATTTCTTTACTTACGTTATTTGAGGAGTTATTTTCGGAGTACCTACTCAGGTGATCACAGGCGGCATTTTTTTTACCAGTCAAATGTTCAAATTCGTAATCTAGATCTTGGATTTTTCATGATTCATCTAGCTAAGATTCCAGTTGGATTTTGAATGTGCTTAGGTACTGTAAGCTTTTATGGTCCGAATGCATCTTAAACTTTCGACCTACTAAATAATGTCTGATTTTTTCTAAATGGTAAATTATAGACAGTAACTCCAATTGCGTCGCTGAATAACTTCTTTCGCCTTTCGTTAGAGTTCTACTTGAAAAGCATATGACTTTCTCTATATATTGAGGGGGTTCCTGTAGGGGTTTGGGGTGGTTTTCCAAGGGGATTAATTGGCAAAGGATTGCACCAATGGCTAGAGCTGAGGCGGCAGTGGTAACCACAAATTTGAAATTATTTTCAAAGTCTGGCAGCGACAATATTGGTTCAGAAGTAAGTGCTTTCTTGAGGGTGTCGAAAGAGGTATGAGCTTCCTGCGACCAGGTAATATTTTGGGAGGTCTCTTTAGTTAGATCTGTTAGGGGTTTTGCGATTTGTGCGTAGTTACGTATAAATTCCCTAAGATAACTGGTTAAACCAATAATTGCTCGCAATTGTTTTATAGTTTTTGGAGGTTTGAGATTTTCTACACATTTTATTTTCTCAGGGTCCGGTGATATTTAGCCTTGGGTCACTATCATTCCCAAGAATTTTATTTCAGATTGAAATAAATTAACTTTTTCCGGTCTACATTTTAGATTACCCTCTCTGAATTTTTCAAAAACTTTGGTTAATGTGTTCAAGTGGTCCTCTGGGGTCTCTCCTACACAGATCACATCATCCACAAAGTGGATAATATTTTCTATACCTTGTAATAAGTTCCGAAGGGTACTCTTAAATATTCATAAGAACCACATTCCGTCATCGAAAAGGCCGTTTTATAGACGTCATTGTCTGCTATCTTAACCTGATGATAACCCGGCGTGAGGTCGAGAGATGTAAAGATTTGGTTTTTGGTTGAGATGGACTCTAGGATTTCATCAATTCGGGGCAGGGGAAATTTGTCGCTAACTACTTGCTTATTTAAGGCTCTATAGTCTACTACAAGCCTAAGGTCCTTGTTCTTTTGCGGCACTAGTATAACGGGGGCCGAATATGGGCTTATACTTGGCCGTATAATATTGTTTCTTTCCAATTCGCGGATTTTATTTTTTAACCAAGCATTGTAGGGATGAGGGATACGATAGGGTTGCTTAGCTACAGGTAACCCTGTGGTTTGAATAGAATGTTCTTAAAATGGTATCAGTCCAATATCTTCGTCACATGTGGAAAATATATCTCTGAAATCCCAGAGCAATTCACATAATTTTTCTTTTAGTAGCGTATCATGGATATGATCTAATTTAAATTTTTCCAAAAATTGGGGTCTTGTGAGGGGGTACCTTTCCTTTAGATTACTAAAATCAATGCCATTAAATAAGCTTTCCTTGGAATTTTTCTATTTATTTAGTTCGTGCTCAGAAATCACTTGTATTTCCACAAGGCACGTTCCCTTTTTTAATGTAATTGTATCATTTTCATATGTATTAGTCAACCAGATAAAACCTTCTCCTTTCTCGTATAAAATGATCTGTTCTTCACAAAACAGATTTTCGGGGATTTCTTTACACGAGGATGCAAACCAAATTTCGGAATTGTCATTTACGGGGGTGACCATTTGTGAGATTTGAACTCTTTGCATCGTTCTTGGGGGGATTTTTGTTTTACGCACCGCGAATCCATAATATTTTTCTTCCGAGTCATTTTCTATTAAGTTAAGATTGGCGCTTGGTTGCGTCGAATCTTCCGCTTGTGGGGTTGACTGTAAGGGGACGGTACTTGGATTTATTATCTCGTTCCATAATTCTACTATTTTCTTTATTTCTGTTTGCCTATACTCCTGCATTTTCCCTATTTTTGTTTTTATTGACTTGATCCATTTGCTGCTTGATTTTCTCCCACAGGACGAGAGATGGGGCACACCAGATTTTATTCTATTCACTGTTGCTTCCCCTCTCTCAACGCGTTAAAGAATAGGACCGTATGGATACACGAGTCTGTTATTTGCTATATCTAATAACACTTTATTAGATTTCAAAAAATTAGCACCGATTATAGCCTCATATGGGATATTCTTGCATATTATGAAGTTTGTAGGAAAGATTCTATTATCTTTCGTCACATCTAGGCGTATGGAGCCTATTGCTTCCAGTCTATGTCCCGTGACACTAGTTAAAGTGGGAATATTAAAATTTTTCTGTCACTTAATATATACTGGTAATCTATTAAATACACTCGAGTTTATTATGTTAACTGCTGCACCGGAATCTATTAACGCTCTGAAATAAATATTCGCAACATTAAAATCATTTAATATAGGTAATATGTCATTATTATCACTTAGAGAAGGTACCATCACTGGAAGGGACCTATAAAAAATACTGGCCTCCAGGGTCCCGGTTAATTTTCTTGGGGGCCTAATTCGTTTCCCTGTGTGCTTATTTGATAAGTTGGCGTTTACATTGGGGTTCGGTGGGAACTTCACTTGCGAGTGGATTGACATTTGATTGTCTTGGTTGCCACGTATTGTTGCGTGGGTTAGAATTCCTTGTGCCGATGGCTCGCAGCATTTGTTTATTTTGTATTGATGAAAAATTTCTTTCATTTCCAGAAAAATTTCTTTCGTTTTCCGTCGGGAAAAAATATCTTCTGTTATCGCTCGTATTCCTGTTAAATCTAGTCGGATACTTTGTCCGTGAATTAAATTGGTACATGTTTTGTCGCGTATTTTGGTTAGGAAACCGATAATTATTTTGTCGGTTGGGGGAAGGACTTGAATAGGGTTGGGGAGGCGTATATTGGGAAGGATTTGCGTATTCAAATCCTTGTTGGTGTGGGTTGCGGAACGATGGGAGACGTGGGGGGTTATTTATATAGCTTCCTGACCCATTGGCATTTAAGTTTGTACTCCCGAACAAACGGTTATTAAAACTGGGGGTTGCTGGAGTATAGTTGTTTTTAGTAAGGCATTCCCTGGCGATATGTACTTGTTTATTACATGCATAGCATATAATTGGGGGTTTATTTACGTAGTTTGCGGTATTCGTAGGTACGAAACGTACCATTATTTGCCTGATAGGGGTTGGAGATCTATTTTGGTTCGGTTTGGGTGAATTATCTGTCGAAAAAAATCCTGGAGAAATTCCTCGTGATCGTCCCGGAGTTGATTCTCCGACATTATTTATTCTTGACTTATTGTGAACTGCCACAATCGTGTCAATTTCAACCATTCTTTCTACTTCCTGAACTGCCAGCTCTAATAATTGAATATTTTTTGATATTAACATTCGGTACAGTTTGGGGCTCAATCCTTGCATGAACGCATTTAGTACAATTTTATCATATAAGGGACCAGATTCTTTTCCGTATTTAGCCTCAATGGATACCATTACTTTGTGTAGGTATTCCCTAACATTTTGGGTTTCGTCGAAACATACAGTTCCGTGCTTTAATTTGTGTGTTGAACTGGTTTCAACAAATCTTTCTCGGAACGCTTTTAGCAATTTTTCTATTGAGTTTATTGGAAGGTTGTTATCTTCCCCTATTGTATTTTCTATTTGTTTTAAGAATGTTAATGCTTGCCCCTTAAGTATCATTAATAACATGCCTACTAAGGATTTTAAGTCCATTTTAGTTACTTCTACGAATTGGTTTAATTAGATACTAAATTCATCTACCTCTGAGTCTCCGTTATATGAGGGAAGGAATTTTGAAATTTTCACTGTTTTGGCAATAAGTTTTTGCTTTAGCAATTGTTCGTTCGGATCTAGCGACATATTGATTCTTTTGTTGTTATTTTTTTCAAAATTAAATAAAATTCGGCACTGGTTTTATTTTTTTTATATTATTCAAATTTGACACTTGCAAATTATATATTTTTTTTGTTACTATTTTAAGGGGATCTAGGCCTAACAAAATATTGCACTTCAAAGCACGCACAAAATATGGCACTTCAAAGCATGCACAAAATATCGCACTTTCCCTATTCGTAATATTTCTCAATAATCTTTTTTTTGTAGAAAATTTTGTCCTTGTGTTTTGCTCCTTTAAACCGACCGCGCCAATTCTAATGGGGGGGTTATTTAATAAAAAGGGTGTGAGTTTGTGTTCTTCTACTTGAAGTTCTTTAAGGTGTTTCTTTGTATATGAACTTTTCAGTTAATTATTTCTATGGGTAATTTTCAGTCAAATTCTTAGATGACAGTTCGCGAGTGGTATACCTGAGTGGAGGCGGAATTTCGTGTGTAGGGAGCTTAAGCTAGCGGTTCAAGTGGGGAGCATGAATTAGAGGCCATACTGAGTCGAAATCAGATTGAAGGGTTTCAGGTTCCCTTGAGAGCGAGTGGAGCCACAAGGACTAAATATCTTGAGAAATACTAACATAAAGAGAATAAAATAAGAAAGTAATGTATTTACTATTTTACTTACATAATCGGTATAAAGTTCGACGGGAATATCAAAAGCACTATACAGTCAAAGGCACTACCATGAGATTGTTGACTGGGGCAATGCAATAGTTAGTTCAATAGTAGTAAATGTTTTTAGAACTGCAAAATAGACTCACATAAGATTGTTTTTGAATTCACCTAAGACTCCTCCTAGACTAACTCCAACTTGATAACTTCAAAAGTACTATACTCTGAGATTTAGCTGAAGGTTACGTTCGGGCGTTACCAAAGAGCGCATTATACTGATTCTATTGGTTCGAATTTTTCGTCCTCTATTACTATTGGACAGTGATGTACCAATCAGTTAGTCGATTTTAACTAACTTTTGATACGATTTATGACTCTTTAAAACTTCACTTTGGAATTTTTCTTAGCGGAATAAAGTTTTTACCTTATAATTAGAGCGAACTACATAGTTCTACATTGTATCTCAAGAAAATATTTTTTAAAGCTTTACCCTGTAATTACAGCGGAATTTTTAGTTCTACTTTTGTATCTCGAGAAACTGATTTTTAAAGTTTTTACTTTGTAATTATAGCGGAATACATAGTTTTATTTTTTATCTCAAGTGACCATCTGTTGATCGTTTGGAGCTTCAAACACAAGATTTAGATTATATGGCTGGTTGCAGGTTATGTGAAATTGGTCATTCTGAATATTTATCGTTGTTACCTTTTTTGTGGGAACGATTTTTTCGTAGTTACAATTGTAATACAATGTTTCGCTACTTTTTAAATTTTACAATTAAGTGTTACTTGAATACTTTGGGTTTATATTCTGGGCGATTTTATTTTACTTGGAAAGTTTCGGGGTCTTGAAAATCGATTCCATTACAATATTTAAGTTTCATCAAGTTTAGTCTTACCCATCAAAATTTACGTGCCTGAGAAAATTTTGCAGATTTTCGAAAAAAGGGGGAAAGGTCCCCTAAAAGTTATAGAACCTTAAGGAAAATCACACAATCAGATTCAGCGTATCAGAGAACCTCACGGTAGAGGTTTCAAGCTCCAATCTGCAAAAATGTGGAATTTTGTATTTTTTGCCAGAAGAAAGATCACGGATGTGTTTATTTGTTTTTTTTTGCCCAGGGGTGATCGTATCGACCCAGCTGTCCTAGAATATCGTGATATAGCTCATTGGAAAGTAAATTAAAAGTTCTAGTGCTCTTTTTAAGTGACACAAAAAATAGAGGGCACCTAGGCATCCCAGGCTCATTTTTTTCCCAAAGTCACCCGATAAAAATTTTGAGATAGCCATTTTGTTCAGCTTGGTCGAAAATATGATAAATTTGTCTTCTAGGATGACTTAATCCCGCAGAATCCCCGGAGGGAGGGCTGAAAGTCATGAACTTTACCCAATGTTAACATAAAGTATTGGTTATTGGGAAGTATACAGACGTTTTCAGGGTGGAATTTTTTCGTGTAGTGAGGGGGGGGGGGGGTTGGGCGTTATGTGGGAGGATCTTTATATGGAGGAATTTTTCATGTGGGAAGGGACGTTACTATGAAGGGGGCGCCAGATTTCCCAGTATTATTTAAAAAAAGATCAGAAATTAAATAAAAATAAAAAAGCTTTTCAACTGAAAGTAAGGAACAACATCAAAACTTAAAACG
The DNA here is from genome assembly GCF_049724085.1 of Artemia sp. Qi Xiang Cuo. NCBI lineage: Eukaryota > Metazoa > Arthropoda > Branchiopoda > Anostraca > Artemiidae > Artemia > Artemia sp. Qi Xiang Cuo. The sequence continues at coordinate 72,873,824 of NC_142801.1, read as the reverse complement.
AACAGAAAATATTACGTATATGATTGGGTTCGCCTCCTAGTCATTACCTCGCTCTTTAAGCCAAATATTTTTTAGTACTTTCATAACAGCTATTTATTTTAATTAACGGCTTTTGTGATTAAGGGGTCATTTTAAAAGAATTGAAACAAAATTTGAACTTTAGCTTAAAGAGCGAGGTATTGACTAGGGGGCGAAACCCCTAATTTACGTATTAAAAATATTTGAATATAGAAGCTCGTTACGTAAGTTAATTCGTAAGTTACGTATATTTATTAGTAATAAAAACGTTCGTAAATAAAATTTAACAACGTCCGAGAAAGTCATTTAACCAAATAAAAGTAAAATTAATATGCAAATTTGGTGTTTATTATTCATGTACGGTGAGCCAAAATCAAAATCTGCATTAATTCAAAAACGTTCAAAAATTAAATAAAAAAAACAAGTTTTTTTTAACTGAAAGTAAGGAGCTACGTTAAAACTTAAAACGAACAGAAATTATTCCGTATATGAAAGGGGTTGTCCCCTCCTCAACGCCTCGTTCTTTACGCTAAAGTTTGACTTTCCCACATCTCCATTTTTTTAAACAATAAAAACTTTAGCGTAAAGAACGAGGCGTTGAGGAGGGGACAGCCCCTTTCTTATCCGGAATAATTTCTGTTCGTCTTAAGTTTTAATGTCGCTCCTTACTTTCGGTTAAAAAAAACTTCTTTTTTTATTTAATGACTTTTAAGGGTTGTCCCCCCTTTTTTCGAAAATAAGACAAATTATCTCAGGTGCGTAACTTTTGATGGGTAAGACCAAACTTAATGAAACTTATATATTTGAAATAAGCATAAAAATTTTATTCTGTTGATGTATCTATTGGTATCAAAATTCGCGTTTTTAGAGATTTGGTTACTATTGAGCCGGTTCGCTCCTTACTTACAGTTCGTTACCACGAACTGTTTGACAGCATTGCTGTGGTTAATGTAGGAAACTAGGTTAAAAGCAGGTTTCGTATTGAATCAAGAGCTAAGTAGGGTTGCGTTGTATCCCCGTTTATACTGATCATTTTGATGGACTTTGTCCTAAGGATTGTGGCAAAAGCTAAGGAAGAGCATGGAATGAAATGTAAAAGTAAAAATCTCATAGACTTGGATTATACTGATGATTTGAGAATTTTAGAATAAAATGTTACCAAAATGAATGAATTTTGTGTGGTTTTGAGAGTTCAGGGTGCAGGAATAGGTTTGGCAACTAATGTGAAGAACATCAAGTCAGAGATACTAGGAATAAATAAAGGTGAAGAGCTGATTCTGGGTAACGAGAATATAGATTAAGTGGATAGATTCACTTACCTTGGTTGCATTATTAGTGAAGATGGTTAATGCAGTGAATATGTTAAAGGTTGAGATGGCTAGGACACGTTTTGAAGAGGAACAACGACAGATTGCCAAAGATCGTTCTTTTTGGCCAACCATCTAGGGCCAAACTAAGAGCAGGTCGTCCCCGAGCGTACAAGGTCGACAAGGTCGTACTGAGACAAAAAGTGTACTGGGACAAGGTCGTAAGAAAAGATATAAAGGAAATCGGAACTTCATGGGAGGGTATAAAGAAGGTAGTTTTTAATAGATTGGGATAGAATGGGAGTGTGCGGAGTTTTGTTGGTCTCAGGTGGCTTGGTGCTGCAGGGAATTGCTTCTGATAGTAGTAGTAATTATACCAACCTAGGATAAAGGGTTGAGCAGCTACATAAAATTTTTTCTAGCTACATAAAGCTGAAAAATATATTAATAATATTTTCTTAGAAATACGCAACATTAGAACTTGAAATTCCACCTCCATTCCATATTTTCAATTTTCGAAATGTGCTTATGATATTTGCGAATATTTTAGACGATGCTTATGATGGTTTTACTTATTTTTGCTTTAGCATAGGATGAAAGGACTTTTTTAATTGTGAAAGTTTACACTAAATGTATCATAACTCAATAGCTTAGCATAGGAAATTACGTACTTAGTGTGAAAGCCCCATTACTCGGAAAAAGATATTGATGGACACGCAACGTCTCTTGAAACAACCGTGATATAATCTGCGTCAACATATGAAGGTTTTCTGGAAAATTGGGCTGGAAAACGGGAAAATTGGATAGTGTAGACTGCTACTACTGTTTTATTTTTCCGTTGCTAGGTACGGCACAAAAAGATGTAAATAAATGGACTGAGACTGACTTTTAAAAGTGTACCGTTGAGCCAAGTTTCTAGTAAAATATACTGGAAAAGTTGGGAAAACGTAGGAATCACCAAGTTCCTATCAAACAGTTCGTGGTAACGAACTGTAAGTAAGGAACGACCCGGCTCAATAGTAACCGAAAGTCTAAATAACGTTATTTGGATATCATTAGATACATCTAAAGAATCAGATTTTAATGGTGATTTTAAATATATAAATTATCATCACTTTTAGTCTTACCCATCAAAAGTTACGCCCCTGAGAAAATTTGCCTGATTTTAAAAAAAGGAGGAATCACCCCCTAAAAACTATAGAACCTTAATGAAAATCACACCATGAGATTCAGCTTATCAGAGAACCGTTGTGTAGAGGTTCCAAGCTCTTATCTGCAAAAATGTGGAATTTTGTATTTTTTGCCAGGAGAAAGATCACGGGTGCGTGTTTATTTGTTTTTTGTTTGTTTGTTTTTCCCCCCAGGGGTGATCGTAAAGACCCAGTGTTCCTAGAATATCGTGGGAGGTCTCATTCAAACGGAAATTAAAAGTTATAGTGCCCTTTGTAAGTGATAAAAATAAAAAGGGCAACTAGGCCCCCTCCCACGCTCATTTTTTCCCCAAGGTCGCCCGATCAAAATTTTGAGATAACCATTTTGTTCAGCATAGTCGAAAATATAATAGTTATGTCTTTCAGGATGACTGAATCCCCCAAAGTCCCCGGGAGAAGGGCTGAAAGTTATGAACTTTGCCCAATGTTTACACATAGTAGGCCTATTGGTTATTGGGAAGCATACAGACGTTTTCAAGGAGGATTTTTTCTGGTGGGGGGGGGGGGGGTCGGGGGTTGTGTGGGAGGATCTTTCCGTGGAGGAAGTTGTGATGGGGGAAGTTACATTGCTATAAAGGGGGCGCCAGATTTCCCAGAATTATTTAAAAAAACGTTCAGATATTAAATAAAAAAATTTTTTCAACTGAAAGTAAGGAGCAACATCAAAACTTACGTATATGATTGGGTTCACCCCCTAGTCAATACCACCCTCTTTAAGCCAAAGATTTTTTAGTATATTCATAAGAGCTATTTATTCTAATTAATGGCCTTTGTGATTAAGGGGTCATTTTCAAAGAACTGGAACAAAATTCAAACTTTAGCGTAAAGAGCGAGGTATTGACTAGGGGGCGAACCCCCTAATATACGTTCTAAAAATATATGAATATAGAAGTTCGTTACGTAAGTTAATTCGTAAGTTACGTATATTTATTACTAATAAAAACGTTCGTAAATAAAATTAAACAACTTTCGAGAACGCCATTTAACCAAATAAAAGTAAAATGAATATGCAAATTTAGTTTTAATCATTCATGTACGATGAGCCGAAATAAAAACCTGCATTAATTCAAAAACGTTCAAAAATTAAATACAAAAAACAAGTTTTGTTAACTGAAAGTAAAGAGCGACATTAAAACTTAAAATGAACATGACAAATATTTTCTTTTGTACTTAACGTTGAAAATAAACATTAAAATTATTGTAATATTTTGAACTGATGAGCTTTCAGCAATTAATATCATTATACATTAAGTATTCAGTTTAATTTATTAGCTCTGTTTAAAGTTGTTAAAGACGAATATAGTTTCCCTACAAACAAGTTTTTGGATACTGCCTTCTTTTTTAACTGTAAATAAAAACCAAAAGCCTTCTGCGTCATTGGCACCTAACTAAAAACGGACTATATTACAAATATTTTCTTTTCCAGTTCTTACAGTATTGAAATTAAAAATACAATTACAGTGAAATAAATTCTTAAACTGATGGATATTTCAACAATTAATATTATTGTACATTTAATATTCAATTTGATATCGTTTATAAAGTGAAAAAATGGGTTTGTGTCAACCTCAGAGTTTTTATTATCTGATGTTTGAACTATTTTTAAAAAAATTGCTATCTCAAAATTTTTATCGGATGGGTTTTGGGGGAACAGGGCTTGGGAGGACTAATTTAAGCTTCGGTCTCTTTTGACTCTTTAAAAGAGAACTAGAACTTTCTAATTTCAAACAAATGAGCCTTCTCTGAAGTTTATACGAGTATCCCTTATATAAGAACCATATATATCCCCAGAGTATAACTTACAACGCCTATCCCTGGGCCCTGGGGGTTGTTTCGACCCTGGAGTTTTAATATCTGATGGTTGAATTATTTTTAAAAAAATGGTCACCTGAAATTTTTATCGGATGGGTTTATCCATCCGATACACCCAAAGCTGTGGAGGGCGGGAGGGGCTAGTTGCCCTCTGATCTTTTTTCACTTTGAGAAAATGAACTACAACTTTTAATTTCCATTCAAATGAACCCTCTCTGAAGTTTATACGAGCATAGCTTCCATAAGAACTATATATGCCCCCAGAGCAATACTTACAAACCCTGCCCAGGCCTTGAGGGGGGGGGGTATGTCGAAACAGGAGTTTTTCTTATCTGATATTTGAACTATTTTTAACGAAATGACCATACGTAAAGGAGTTTTTTTATATTATCTTTGAACTATTTTTAACAAAATGGCTACCTCAAATTTTTTATCAGATGTATTTGGGGAAAAAGGGCTTGGGTAGGGGGGGGGGGAGTTACCATCTGATCACTTTTGAATCCTAAAAAGGGCACTAGAACTCTCGATTTCCAATTGAATGATCCCCCTTTGAAGTTTATACGACGATCCCTTCTATGTGAAGTGCCTCTGGGAAAAAAAATAATGGAGTGGGTGGGGAGGCTAGCTGCCCTGCAATCACTTTTGACTCTTAAGAAGTTAATTACCACAATCAATTTCCTATCAAATTAGCCCTCTAAGAGATATATACGAGCATCCCTTCCATAACAACCATATATGCCCCCAGGACATAACTTACAACACCTACCCCTGGGGCCTGGGGGGCTGTGTCGACACCGGAGTTTTTTTTATCAGAACTTTGAACTATTTTTAAAAAGTAATTATCTCAAAATTTGTATCTGATGCATTTAGGGCGTGGAGGAGGGGGGGGATAGTTACCCTCCGATCTCTTTTGACTCTTAAAAAGTGAACAAGAACTTTCAATTTCAAATCAAATGAGCCCTCTCCAAAGTTTATACGAGCATTCCTTCCATACGAACTATATATGCCCCTAGAGCATTACTCATAACGCCTGCCTCCGGGCCCTGGCGGGTTCCGTCGACACAGTAATTCTTCTTATCTGAACATTGAATTATTTTTAAAAAAATGGCTATTATAAAATTTTTGCGGAGGGGCTGGGAGAAAAAAGGGTGTGGGGGGGGGGCTAGTTGCCCTCGGATATCTTTTGACTGTTAAAAATTGAACTAGAACTTTCAATTTCCAATCAAATGAGTCCCCTCCAAAGTTTATACGAGCATCCCTTTCATAAGAACTATATACGCCCCCAGGACAACACTTACAACGCCTATTCTCAGGGCTATCCTCAGGGCGTTTTTGTTATCTAATTTTTGAACAATTTCAAAAATCTCAAAATTTTTAGCAGACGGGTTTGGGGAAAAAATAGCGTGGGGGGGGGCTAGTTTAACTCTCTTGACTCTTAAAAAGTGAACTAGAATTGTATCAATGTCCAATCAAATGAGCCCTCTATGAAGACAATACGAGCATCCCTTTCATAAGAACCATACATGCCCTTAGAGCATAACTTAGAACGTCATCCCCTGTGCCCTGGGGGTTTGTATTGACCCCGGAGTTTTTCTTATCTGACCTTTGAACGATTTTTTTTTAACATGATGTCTATCTCAAAACTTTTATCAGATTGGTTTTGAAAAAGAAGACGTGGGGGGGGATAGCTTCCCTCGGATCTCTTTTGACTATTAAATAGTGAGCTCGAACTTTCAATATTCAATCAAATGAGCCCTCTCTGAAGTTTATACGAGCATCCCTTCCATAAGACCCATAAATGCCCCTAGGACATAACTCACAACGCCTGCTCCCGGGCCCTGGTGGGTTGTGTCAACACCGGAATATTTGTTATATGATCTTTGAACTATTTTTAACAAAATAGCTATCTTAAAATTTGTATTGGATGCATTTGGGAAAATATTTTTTTTGTGTGGGGGGGGGCTGGTTACCCTCCAATATCTTTTAATGCTTAGAAAGTGAACTAGAACTTTCAGTTTCCAATCAAATGAGCCCTCTCTGAAGTTTATACGACAATGTTGTCTATACACTACCTTATATGCCCCAAGGTATAACTTACAACCCTTGCCCTGAGGGCTGTGGGGGAGTTGCCATCCTCAAAGACCTAATTTTCAGAACTTAAAACGATGTTTACTAAAATGGCTGTCTTAAAATTTTGATTGGATGTTTTTGGGGAAAAGTTGGGCGTAGGGGTGATCGTATAGACCCAATGTTCCTAGAATATCGTGAGAGGGCTCATTCAAACGGAAATTAAAAGTTATTGTGCCCTTTTAAAGTGATAAAAAAAATAAAGGGCAACTAGGCCCCCTCCCATGCTCATTTTTTCCCCAAGGTCGCCCGATCAAAATTTTGAGATAGCCATCTTGTTCAGCATGGTCGAAAATATAATAATTATGCCTTTCAGGATGACTGAATCCCCCAAAGTCCCCGGGGGAAGGGCTGAAAGTTATAAACTTTACCCAATGTTTACATATAGTAGGCCTATTGGTTATTGGGAAGTATACAGACGTTTTCATGGAGGATTTTTTCTGGTTGTGGGGTGGGGTGGGAGGGTCGGGGGTTTTGTGGGAGGATCTTTCCATGGAGGAAGTTTTCATGGGGGAAGGGACATTGCTGTAAAGGGGGCGCCGGATTTCCCAGAATAATTTAAAAAAACGTTCAGATATTAAATAAATAAAAGTTTTTCAACTGAAAGTAAGGAGCAACATCAAAACTTACGTATATGATTGGGTTCACCCCCTAGTCAATACCACCCTCTTTAAGCCAAAGATTTTTTATTATTTTCATAAGAGCTATTTATTCTAATTAACGGCCTTTGTGATTAAGGGGTCATTTTCAAAGAATTGAAACAAAATTCGAACTTTAGCGTAAAGAGCGAGGTATTGACTTGGGGGCGAACCCCCTGATATACGTTCTAAAAATATATGAATATAGAAGTTCGTTACGTAAGTTAATTCGTAAGTTACGTATATTTATTACTAATAAAAACGTTCGTAAATAAAATTAAACAACTTTCGAGAACGCCATTTAACCAAATAAAAGTAAAATGAATATTCAAATTTAGTTTCAATTATTCATGTACGATGAGCCAAAATCAAAACCTGCATTAATTTAAAAACGTTCAAAAATTAAATAAAAAAACAAGTTTTGTTAACTGAAAGTAAGGAGCGACATTAAAACTTAAAACGAACAGAAATTATTCCATATATGAAAGGGACTTTCCCCTCCTCAACGCCTCGCACTTTATGCTAAAGTTTTTATTATTTTAAAAAATGGAGTTGTGAGAATGAGTCAAAGTTTTGAAAACCAATTTTATGACAAATATTTTCTTTTGTACTTAACATTGAAAATAAACATTAAAATTATAGTAATATTTTGAACTGATGAGCTTTCAGCAATCAATATCATTATACATTAAGTATTCAGTTTAATTTATTAGCTCTTTTTAAAGTTGTTAAAGACGAATATAGTTTCCCTACAAACAAGTGTTTGGATACTGCCTCCTTTTTTAACTGTAAATAAAAACCAAAATCCTTCTGCGTCATTGGCACTTAACTAAAAACGGACTATATTACAAATATTTTCTTTTCCAGTTCTTACAGTATTGAAATTAAAAATACAATTACAGAGAAACAAATTCTTAAACTGATGGATCTTTCAACAATTAATATCATTATACATCTAACATTCAATTTGATATTGTTTATAAAGTGAAAAAATGGGTCTGTGTCAACCTCGGAGTTTTTATTATCTGATGTTTGAACTATTTTGAACAAAATTGCTATCTCAAAATTTTTATCGGATGGGTTTTGGGGGAAAAGGGCTTGGGAGGACTAGATTAAGCTTCGGTCTCTTTTGACTCTTTAAAAGTAAACTAGAACTTTCTAATTTCAAACAAATGAGCCCTCTCTGAAGTTTATACGAGTATCGCTTCTACAAGAACCATATATATCCCCAGAGTAGGCTATAACTTACAACGCCTATCCCTGGGCCCTGGGGGGTTGTGTCGACCCTGGAGTTTTAATATCTGATGGTTGAATTATTTTTAAAAAAATGGTCACCTGAAATTTTTATCGGATGGGTTTATCCATCCGATACACCGAAAGCTGTGAAGGGCGGGAGGGGCTAGTTGCCCTCTGATCTTTTTTTCACTCTGAGAAAATGAGCTACAACTTTTAATTTCCATTCAAATGAACCCTCTCTGAATTTTATACGAGCATAGCTTCCCTAAGAACTATATATGCCCCCAGAGTAATACTTACAACGCCTGCCCCGGCCCTGAGGGGGGGGGGTATGTCGACACAGGAGTTTTTCTTATCTAATTTTTGAACTATTTTTAACGAAATGACCATACGCAAAGGAATTTTTGTTATATGATCATTGAACTATTTTTAACAAAATGGCTACCTCAAATTTTTTATCAGATGTATTTGGGGAAAAAGGGCTTGGGTAGGGGGGAGTTGCCCTCCGATCACTTTTGACTCTTAAAAATGGCACTAGAACTCTCGATTTCCAATCGAATGATTCCCCTTTGAAGTTTATACGACGAACCCTTCTATATGAAGTGCCTCTGGGAAAAAAAATTAATGGAGTGTGTGGGGAGGCTAGCTGCCCTCCAATCACTTTTGACTCTTAAAAAGTTAATTACCACAATCAATTTCCAATCAAATTAGCCCTCTAAGAGTTATATACGAGCATCCCTTCCATAAGAACCATATATGCCCCCAGGGCATAACTTACAACACCTATCCCCGGCCCTTGGGGGTTGTGTCGACACTGGAGTTTTTTTTTTATCAGAACTTTGAAATATTTTTAAAAAGTATTTATCTCAAAATTTGTATCTGATGCATTTAGGGCGTGGAGGAGGGGTGGATAGTTACCCTCCGATCTCTTTTGACTCTTAAAAAGTGAACAAGAACTTTCAATTTTAAATCAAATGAGCCCTCTCCGAAGTTTATTCGAGCATCCATTCCATAAGAACTATCAATACCCCTAGAGCATTACTCATAACGCCTGTCTCCGGGCACTGGCGGGTTCCGTCGACATGGGAATTTTTCTAATCAGACCTTTGAACTATTTCTTATAAAATGGCTATTATAAAAATTTTATCGGATGGCCTTGGAAGAAAAAAGGTGTGGAGGGGGGGGGGCTAGTTGCCCTCAGATATCTTTGGACTCTTAACAATTGAACTGGAACTTTCAATTTCCAATCAAATTAGCCCCCTCCGAAGTTTATACGAGCATCCCTTTCATAAGAACCATATATAGGCCCCCAAGACAACACTTACAACGCCTATCCCCAGGGCTCTGGGGGGCGTTTTTGTTATCTAATTTTTGAACAATTTCAAAAATCTCAAAATTTGTAGCGGACGGGTTTGGGGAAAAAAGACCGTGGAGGGGGGGGGGGTCTAGTTTAATTCTCTTGACTCTTAAAAAGTGAACTAGAATTGTATCAATTTCCAATCAAATGAGCCCTCTATGAAGATTATACGAGCATCCCTTTCATAAGAACCATACATGCCCTTAGAGCATACATGCAACTTAGAACGTCATCCCCTGTGCCCTGGGGTTGTATTGACCCCGGAGTTTTTCTTATCTGACCTTTGAACGATTTTTTTTAACAAGATGTCTATCTCAAAACTTTTATCAGATTGGTTTTGAAAAAGTAGACGTAGGGGGGGGATAGCTTTCTTCGGATCTCTTTTGACTATTAAAAAGTGAGCTCGAACTTTCAATATCCAATCAAATGAGCCATCTCTGAAGTTTTTACGAGCCTCCCTTCCATAAGACCCATATATGCCCCTAGGGCATAACTCACAACGCCTGCTCCCGGGCCCTGGTGGGTTGTGTCAACACTGGAATATTTGTTATATGATCTTTGAACTATTTTTAAAAAAATAGCTATCTTAAAATTTCTATTGGATGCATTTGGGAAAATAGGTTTTTTTTTGTGGGGGGGGGGAGCTGGTTACCCTCCAATATCTTTTAATGCTTAGAAAGTGAACTAGAACTTTCAATTTCCAATCAAATGAGCCCTCTCAGAAGTTTATACAACAATGTTGTCTATACAAAACCTTACATGCCCCAGGGTATAACTTACAACCCTTGCCCTGAGGGCTGTGGGGGAGTTGCCATCCTCAAAGACCTAATTTCCAGAACTTAAAACTACGGTTAATAAAATGGCTGTCTTAAAATTTTGATTGGATGTGTTTGGGGAAAAGTTGGGCGTAAGAGGGGGGTTAGTTGCCCTTAAATCACTTTTGACTATTAAAAAGGGCACTAGCACTTTGAATTTGAAATCGAATGAGCCTTTTTTGAGGTTTCTACGACACCGCCTTCTATAAAAACCTTATATGAGTAGTGATGTGGAAATCTAAGAGAGAGGGGTCCTATCCTTTTTGCATACATTAATATCTCCGAGCAGACAGTACTCCTTTATAGTGTCATTTAAAGAGAGAGTTAGGACATTACTGTATCAATTAAAGAGAGAGGGCAGGTAGGACGTTACAGTGTCAATTAAAGAGACAAGATAGGTGGGACATCACTGTATCAATTAAAGACAAGACGGGTATATGGATGTTTTATGTTTATGGATTTTTATTGTTCATTGTATTTGTGTTCTATTTGATGTTTTATTGTATGGGAGTCTGATTGTTAATGCAGGGATGGTTTTGGTATATGGTTGAATATGTGTGTTACTTTTTGATTGATTATAGGTATTGTTATATGGTTGATATTTTATTTAATGTTTTTTTGTATGGATGTTTTATTGTATGGATATATGAATTTTAATGGTTTTTCAGGCTGTTATGGATGTTTGATGTGTCAATGAAAGAGAGTGGGTCCATATGGAATCCATAAAAGCGAGCCCATAGAGAATCCTTACAAGCTGGCCCATAGGTTATCCATACAAGCGGGCTACCATTCCAGGTTTTATTTATTGATGTTTTTTTATGGATGTTTTATGTTTATAGATGTAAGGATTTTTATTATTCACCATACAAGCGGGCTATTATTCCATGTTTTATTTAATGCTGTTTTTTTGTGAGGATGTTTTACGTTTTTGGATGTAAGGATTTTTATTGTTCACCATACAAGCGGGCTATCATTCCATGTTTTATTTAATGTTTTTTTTGTATGGATTTTTTATGTTTATGTATGTTAGGATTTTTGTTGTTAAACTTAAAAGCGGGCTATCATTCCATATTTTATTTAATGTTTTGCTTAAGGGTGTTTTATGTTTATGGATGTAATGATTTTTTTTTGTTAACCATACAAGCGGGCTATCATTCCATGCTTTATTTAATGATGTTTTTTTTTGTATGGATTTTTTATTTTTAAGGATGTAAAGATTTTTATTGTTCAACATAAAAGTGGGCTATCATTCAATATTTTGTCTAATGATGTTTTTGTTTGTATCGGCGCTTTATATTTATCGATATTAGAATTTTTATTGTTTACCATGCAAGCGCGCAATTATTCCATATTTTGTTTAATTGTTTTTTTTTGTATGGATGTCTTATGTTTATGGATGTTATTGTTCACCAAACAAGTGGGCTGTCATTCCATGTTTTATTAATGTGTTTTTTTTTAATTTTTTTTGTATGGATGTTTTATTTTTATTGATGTAAGGATTTTCAATCATCATTCCAACGGGGCTTTCCCCTTGCTTTCCAACGGGTTGTATGGTTGATGTTTTATTTAATGTTTTTTTGTATGGATGTTTTTTTGTATGGTTATATGGATTCGTGTTTTAATAGTTTTTTATTGTTTTCATTTTATTGTACACTAATGATGAAATTTTTCTTTTCCAATGATACGATTTTTTACATTCTGAATATCTTCCCATTGATTTTTATGAAATTTGTGTTTTATGTAGGAATCGAAAATGAGACCCGTGATTTCCTAAGGTAAAAGCACGACACTTTAATCGACTGAACCAACAAGCCATTGAACATATTATGATTTTAGAAATACATCCAATATATTGTATCTGGGATATTGCCCAACTGATGTTAAGCGTCACAATATCGTAACAAGTTCATTCCATTGAACTGGAACAAGTTCAAGCACATTCGATTTATTAACTGGATTTTTTTATAGGTGCTAAAAGTGACCTGTTTCGGTGCATTTTTATAGCATCATCGTGAGAATATTCATACCACGATGATTTGAGATGCATACTGGACCGATAATTTCTTCTAAATGCTTGGACCCCAAGTCCTACCCCTATCCCTCTCCCTCTCCCTATCCCTATCCCTATCCCTACATCTCTCTCTCCCTCAACCCCTCAAACCCTCCTCCCCAACCACCCTTTTTTCAACTTTTTTTTACAGGTTTTAGAATGACATGAAACATACTTAAAACATAAAAAAATCACATTTAATATTTTACAAACTCAAAATAAGAATGATATGGAAATGTTTGTCGTGACTTTTACTATTAGAAAAATAATTTTTGTAGTTAAAAAAAAAAATTTCAAATTTTTTTACATGTTTAAAAGTCAGCACTCAACATGTTCCATCTACAAATGGGTTCCACGAGGGAGAAATAAAAAAATCAAGGTACATAATTCACGAAGAAAAAAAAACATGCAATAAGTTTCACGAATAAAAAAATTAACATGCAACAAATTCCGTGAACAAATCCAGTTTCATTTGGATAAAAATCAATGTATAAGTTTCACAAAGATAATAATCAACATGTAACAAGGTTTATTAAGAAAAACCAGCAGGCAAAAAGTTACACAGACAAAAAAATCAGCGCGCAAAAAGTTCCATGGAGAAAATCAGCTCCAAGAGGAGAAAAATCAATGTGCAAGTTTCACGATGTGAAAAGTCATCATGCAACAAGTTTCACGGAAAAAAATATGCAACAAGTTCCATGAACAAAATCAGCACGCGACAAGTTCCTTGAACAAAATCAGTTTCACAAGGAGAAAAATAAGTGTATGAGTTTCGCGAAGAGAAAAAAAAAATCAACATGCAACAAGTTTCACGAACAAAAAAAAAAGTCAGCACACAAAAAAAATCCGCGATCAAAAAAATATGCATGCAGTATGTTCCATGAACAAAATTAGTTTCAGGAGGAGAAAAAAATCAATGTAAATGTTTCACGAAGAGCAAAAATCAACCTGCATCAAATTTCAAGAATAAAAAAACAGCAAGCAGCAAGTTCCACGAACAAAAAAACAATCAGCACGCAACAACTTCCATTAATAAAATCAGTTTCACGAGGAGAAAAATAAATGTAAAAGTTTCGAGAAGAGAATAAACAAAATCACACTGCAATACGTTTTACGAACAAAAGATGATCACTCAACAAGTTCCACGAACATAAATCAGCGTGCAACAAGTTCCCCGAACAAAACCAGTTTTCTCAATGAGTAAAATCATTGTATTGTGGCAAAGGCTTCTAACTAAGTCAATTTGGTAATTATCAAAAATATTAAGACGCAGAAAAAGAGTTTACAAATACCACTTTTTATTATTATAAAGATACATATCCCGGAATGTGTAAGCATGGAGGTAATTTGCTCAATAGCCAATTTCCTTGCTAAGTACGTCAATGAACCGGATGGGCTTGGTTGGTTTTTCATATATATACTCAGAATTTTGAGACTGAGGTGGGACTCTTTGACTTGCAGGGCGAACCTCTGCCCGTTTATTATCTTATTAGAAATACCTTGGAATATTGTCGGATTATTATAAGTGTCTAAGTATCTTATTATATATTATTATAGTTTTCTGAGACTTGTGGTCTACTTGGGACAACCATTCCCAGTAGAATTTATTTATCTTATTAAACCTTGTATCAGTATATTTTAACTGAATAAAAGTATTGTATTATAGCCAACCTCTCTACAATCTACATTTAGTCTCTCGAATATACCCAGCTGGTACGCCTCATTATTCCAGTCATAGCCTAAGGCAAGCTACTAAAGTTTAATTACCTTAGGGCCATAGTTTATCTCCCCTATAAAGGGAGAATAAAGGTATCTACCAGTACATCACCTAGATACCAAAAAAACCACCTTACCACAACTGGTGGCCGTTGGAAAAACTGGGTCGTGAGGGCTAGATAAAAATAGTAGATTGACATAAAATGGATTTACCAGAGGAAAAAATGACTTCCCTATCAACGGTACTTGAAATTGCAAAAATTATACCCGAATACGTGGGAATTTCAGATGTAGATGAGTTTATCGAAAAATTGAAAATTTTCGGTGAACTAACTGAATCGTTTGAGGATAAGGTCAAAGTGCAATGCGGTGCAGCAACATTAAATGGAAGCGCCCTTAAACATTTTGAGGCAATTAAGGAAAAAGAGCCCAAGGACATCAGTACTCTAATTGAATCTTTTAAAAAAAGGTTCATAGAGACAAGCATCTCCGAGAGGCTATGAACAGAGGTAGTGACATTCAATACCTCAACTAGTATCGAGATTATTCAGACAAATTTTGTAGATCTGTATGCTTACAGTTAGAAAAAGACGGAAATGACGAGACAGTACAGAAAGTACGATCACATACTTTTACCCAAGGGTTACCAAAAAAGCTATTAAGACTAATATTATCACGGATACATGAAAACTTAGAGCAGGCTATAATCCTAGTAGAAACAGAGGTAAAAATTGACGAGGCTATGAAAAAGTTTGATCAGATGTCAATAAATAACACAGGAGACCAAGACAATATAAAATATGAAAGGGGACATAAGCGGGTGAACTTTGGGGAGCCAAATCGTGAAACAAAAAGGCACGAGGAAGACCGATCTCTCCCACCATGGACTGACCCCTCCCCATTTGACGACGAATCCCATAGTATTAGATCCTTAAGGACTTGGAATACTAAGTATTATGGACAACCACCTCCCCCTCCCGAGGAAAATTATAGAGCAAATGGTGGCAGGTCAAGAATATATAGAAATAGGTATAGACCCCATGAGGAAGGCCAAATTATCAAGCAATATAGGAAAAGATTCAATTACTATTATTGTGGGGAACCAAACTACTATGCGGCAGATTGCTGGCATAGATTGCCCAAAAAAGGTAAGACGTTCAAGACAGGACACCAGTTCAGAAAGCAGGGGGCAGAAGTTTAGGAGGCCAGGGAGCAAATAATACTTTGCAAACACCTAATAATATTCCTGAATTTAGGCCTAGGAGGCAAACGGTTAAAAATAACCAGGGTCAAAATAGCAACGGTGAAGAAAACTGGGATAACCCTAGAAACTTTGGGTCAAACAGTTGGCATTTAAACGGAGAAACCAGCCTGTAAGGGTCGACAGAGCTGTGTCCTTACAAAGACCCCTATATAGTTTAGAATGTTGTGATACAAATGCAAATATTAATAGTCTACCGATTTTGCGTTGTTTTAAAATTGAGTGTTTTCAAAATTTACCATGCTTACTAGATACGGGTGCATCTAAATCATTAATTCGAGAGGAAGTTTTTAAGACGTTTCCTCCTAGTGTCAAAAATCGCGTAACCAGATGCCAGAATGCCCTGACATCAGTAACAGGTCACAAGCTGGCAATTATGGGGGAATTTCCATTAAAATTTAGCATGGGGGATAAAGAAATAACAGTAACGGTGATAATATGTATGCAGCTACCATTTTCTTGTATTCTAGGGGTAGATGCTATAAGAAAATATGGGATCGTATGGAAACCCATAACTGATACAATAACCATAAACCAGACAAATGAAACTAATGGGCAAATTTGCGTAACAGCAGGTAAAGAGAGTGACGATTTGAACTATAACCTATAAATAAACGGAAAAATCACAATACAAAGGGGAACAACAGCTCAAGTTCTAGCAAAATTAAATACAAAAGAAGGAAAGGTTAAAACGATGGATTCCATGATAGGAGGACACACCCTAAAAGAATACCCCACGATTTTCTTAGAAAATCAAGTTATTAAAATTGAAAATGGTGTCACATACTTAAAACTATCAAATCTAAATAATAATAAAGTAAATCTGAACCAAATAGAACTTTGGTCAGTGGAAAAGATTTCAAATTCATAAATAAAAAATCTAAACAGTCCAGAATTAAGCGTAAATTTCACTAGCCACGAACAAATATAATCATCAAAATCACAACCACAAGAAAAGTATAGAATGACGAAAACTGATTTTTTGCATCAATTTGATTTAAAACATTTACCGGAAAACGTAAAAACCCGGGTGGAAAATATTCTTTGGGATTTTAGATGGACTTTTTCAAGACACAAAGCGGATTACGGATTAACTCACTCAATCACGCACAAAATATCAACACAAGACCCTCCAATTAAAAAGTCATCGCATAAAACACCTTATCATTTAAAACCTTGGCTGGACGGCCAAATAAAGGAAATGGAAGAACAGGGTTAGTGATTAAAGAAAGTTTTAGCGATTGGTGTTTTCCACCAGTAATAGTCAGAAGAAAAGATAACACCTAGAGATTATGTATAGATTGTAGATCTCTAAATGCCGTCACTTTAAAAAAAGTGATGAAATTACCAAGAATTGATACGATTTTAGATTTGCTGGGAGGTACAAAATACTAAACTAGTTTTGACTTAATAGCAGGATATTGGCAAATAGCTTTAGATCCAGAAACAAAGCATAAAGCAATAGTAATTTTAGAAGATGGAAGAACGTTCATATTTGAACGTATGCCTTTTGGCTTATCATTTAGTCCAAATAGTTTTAGTTGACTAATTAATTTGATGTTAAAAGATAACGAACCAGGAAGGAAAAAAGATACCTTGGCTTATTTAGATGCAGTAATTTTGTTTGATGAAAACCCGGAAGACCATTTAGCTGGACTTACAAAAATACTGGAAAAATTTGAAAAAGCAGGCTTAAAATTAAAATCAGAAAAGTTAAAAATAGTATTGCCAAAACTAGTTTTTCTTGAACATCTGATAAACCAAGGTTCTATTTCCAAGTCAAGAAAATATTCGATGGTTGAAAGAGAATGCCTAGCAGTTGTAGCTTTTACAGAATATTTCAGACAATTTTTACTTGGAAATTTTTTTTTACGTGTAGACCAAAAATCACTAATTTGGCTACATTTGATGCAAAATACTTCAGCACGGCTGACACGGTGGATACTACATCTGCAAACATATTCATATACTCCAATATATATAAAGGGCCGTACAAACATTTTACCAGATTATTTGTCACGAAATCCAGATACGGAAGGAAATTTGATAACAACCATCCAAAACGAACTGGAAGGGGTGGAAATAATATCTAATGGAAATATTTCGAATCATCAAGATAAAGATGATTTTTGTTTTGCGATGAAATCCTTTTTATCAAAAGGAACGGAACTGCCAGAGCAATTTAAACATTTTTTGAAAGATTTAGATAATTTTGATATGGATGAAAGTAAAAATCTTTTGGTAGGATATTACAGAGCATCACAAGAATATAGAAAAAATGACTTAAAAGTTATTCCAGTAATTCCGAAATCGCTGGATGGAGAAATTTTACAGATGGCAAACACAAGTAATGGCTGTCACATGGGAAAAACGAAAACTATTGGGAGGATAAAAGGAAATTTTATTTTCCAAAAATGTACTCAAAAGTAAAAGCTTTTATACAAAGCTGCCAATAGTATGCCAAACAAAAGTCCCCACCAAAGATCACTAGGGCCAAATTAGGCCTATACTCCACCCCTTCAGGCGTAGGAGAATTAATGTCAAAAGACATTTGGGGAACCGGAGGAAGTTCACTAGTTTCCAGGAAAGGAAACAGGTGTGTACTAACCGTTGTTGACCATTTCAACTCATATTTATACGCTTTTCCAATTAAAGACGAAAAGACAAAAACTATTGCGAAAGGTTTAGTCAACCAGCTATTTTTGGAGCACGGAATTTTTCCTAAAATTTTACTTAGTGACAATGGGCCATGTTTTAGAGCCAAATTAGTAGACGAAATTACGGAATATATGGGGATTAAGCGATGGTTTACCTCGTCTTATATGGCATCCGCTAATGTAAAAGTTGAATGCAAACATAGGAAATTAGCTTACATGCTGGGGATACATGCAAGAGAGGAAAATGAAAATTGGGATGAACATAAACCATTCGTAGTCTTTGCAGTAAATGCGGCTTTTTCACGGTTTTTCACGCTTTTTCACGGTCAAAGAAAAGCCATTTTGTACAAAATCTAAGATATCCCACAATTATTTAGATGAAATACAAAAAGAAAGAATATATTACAATCTGGATCAATATAAACCAGAAATGGTGATGCAAATGAAAAAAGCTATGGAACAAGTAAAAGACAATTTGGAAGATGCGAAAACAGAACAAAAAGAAAAATGTGACATAAAAAGCATAAATAAAACTAACCATTGTTTAGGATACTCGGCCTAGGTACGCAAAAGCAATATAGAAGGGACAAAAAAGTTAAAAACGAAATAGTACCGGCCCTACAGTATTGTAAAAATTTTACCAAATAACTTAACTTATGTTCTAAAACATCAGTATAATGAAAAAGAAGATGTAGTACACTATAATAGAATGAAAAAGGATTTTTTCAAAACCGTGGAAATCAGAACCTATTCTTTCAGAAGAAGAAATAGAAGAAACAATTTCACCAGTATATATCAGAAGACCATATGAATTCTATGACCTTTTTAACGACCGCAACGGTTGGGAGGAGTGGAAGGAGTATTTAGCACAGTCTTGGCTAAAAACTCTCCACAACAAACAAGAAAAAAAGGGAAATTTTCGATGCTCATCAGATACTAGCGAAGAAAGCGATAAAAAAGAGCCTCAAACACAACCTAATGGTTTAAAACGTGATAAACCAGAGGTTAAATCCAAAGAGGAAGAAAATTTGGAAGAAACCAATGAATTATTTGATTTTCATACATTAGACTCCCCTACAGTCTTAAAACTAACTGGCTTTTGGAACAAACGCCATCTACCAGACGCGAGCTAACAGAATGTGACACCGATAATTATTCTACAGAAACAGATATAAGTAAACCTGGGCCATCGATAAGAAAAACCTCCTTAAGAGAGAAATTATGGAGAAAAGTAAAGAAACCAGAAGGACAGCAACAAGTTCCTTCTTCAGCAGCCCAAGTAGCTAAATCACTAATGAAAAAGGCCAAACGTCATGAGAAACAAAGATTAAAGACATTTGACGAAGCAGCAAAACCGCGCTCGAGTTCAGAACGTTGTGAACCACTTTATAGAGACACCGGAAAAACTTGTCAATATTATAAAGAAGATAAACAAATATTTGGAATCCAAACCAGGAAACGGAGCCAGGATCCGGAGCGGATCCTGACCTTCAGACCAGGAAACGGAGAAAGGGAGAGCTAGGGTGGCTTCCAGCCAATTTATATTTGAATAAAATAATGATAACCGGAAAAAAATTAAACGTTTAAAGAGCCTCTAAAGAAATATCTATGCTTTTTTCTTCTTTTAATCGGTATGTTAATAACGTCAAAATTTCCTTCATAATATATCAGATAAATACGGTCTGATTGTAAAAATCAAATAAAGTGAAGCCAATAGTCCCTTATATCCCAATTAGTCTAAATATAGATTGTGTCTAGGAAGCAAACCTTATCACGGGAACAATTACACAGGGCGTTAATAGTTGACTTCTAACTTTTAATGGGTGTAGTGAAACTAATTGAATTATACATATTTAGAATCAGCATTATAAGACAATTCTTTTGATATGCACATTGAGAAAAAAATTATTTTGGGGGGCAAAAAAAAAGAAAAAAAAAGAAGGATGGTAGTCTACTGATATAAGGTCATTGGAAGCTAGAAAATTTGGAGTTGAGCTCAATCACTGCTGGTCTCTCGTTGTTAAGTAAATGTGGAGCATCTACTGACGTTTGACTCTCTGAGGTGGCACTTTCAGTCAAATTTGAAAAAAATTGTTTTAAAGAAATTTTAAAAATAATATTAATAGGAAAAACAGCAAGCGTTTACATTAAATGCGCGCTACATGTATAAGATAGCTGTAATCTTATTATAAATAGTAAAAGATAACAAATGAATACTTACCAAATAAGGACAGAATATATATATATAAATAAAATCCGTAGAAAAAAAATTGTCACGGTTGAAAAACTATAGCACAGTATAAAACAAAGTTTTTTTTTTTCTCGGGTATAAATAATTTCACATATTAAATAAATTCACAGCACACCACTAATAGAAATAACCAGGGCGAGGACATTGCAGGTGAAAACACACCAATGACAAAACCATTGGCATTTTAAAATGAAAACTGCTAAACGTCTTGTCATTGGGGGGATCCTCCAAGCTAACCAAATGTATATCAGAAGTAAAAGTCAAACTTCTAAAGAGGTTTTGGCTGAATTTTTGGGTGGAGTCCTGCGTCCCAGAAAACAAATAAATAAGACGTAGTCACTCTTCCTGGGCACTAAACCCATAAATCTTTAGAACAGGGTAATAGTCAAATTGTCACGAAAGGGACAAATTGCACTCAATTAGGCTACTACATAAAACTAAGGCATAAATTATACTATGGATAAACGCCAGTTACGAATAATATAAGAGATTATAGGGAAACCGCAATGGGCACTGATAATCCCTATCGCAAAACAAAATTCGGCAAGAACTAGGCATTTTTTTGTGAAGTACTATAGACAAAGAATATGTGTTTGCGATGAAAACCATACAATTTGGCGGAAATCAGGATATCGTAAAAATTAGATCTTTATGAAGAAATGAGGATTAGCAAATTTGGGGTCGTTGACTTCGAGTCAACGTTTAAATATTTTTTTTTATTATGAAACAATCTGTTAAGTGATTAATAATTCTATATAAAGTTGAAGAAGATAATAAAACAAGTATCCAGCAAGAAACATAATGTTTCTATTTAAGCAGCGTTATATGTAGAGTAATTAAAAGCGAGAAAAGTAATTAAAAGTAATTAAAATTTACAAAATTAAGTGTTTCTTTCTACTATATGTGTAACACTTTATGCTTTATGTGTTTTCTAATGTGAGTATTTATTTTAGATACAGCCGTAGCTTAATTTTGGAAATCAAATTTTTCGTAACATCCTTTCGGATCCATTTTTTCAATCATTTTTTCAACGTATTTTTGGAAAATAACAAATTTCGAAGCCAGTTCAAATGTATCCTGATACTAACATCTCATACCATCAGAAACGAAACCATACCTGATCAACTGATATTTTGGAAACTGTATGCAGTAATACAAAAATACTACAATTCTTCAGAAAGTGAGATAAAATCAGAACTTAATTTAGGCCTAGAGATGGTGCTACATAGCCTAAATGGCCAAGAGTATTGAAAAAAATGTGAAACTGCTTTGTGCTGGAAAAATATGTGAAAATTTAAAAACCAGAAATATTATGTGTACTTTATCCAAGGCATTTCTAAACCACAAAAAATGAACGGTATATCAACCACATCATAGAGACAAATTAAATTATTAATGGGAATTAAATTTAAAGTCAAATAATTTAAAAACACTTTGAATATAACTTTCAATATAATTTAAGCAGAACCACTAATATAATGCTTAAGCCGCTTGGGGTCAAGCTAAAACAGAAGATGCATATAAAAAGGGTAAGAAGAATATTTTCCAGTCCTAGAAACAGAGAAAAAAAGAAACAAGGATGATTTTCAAAATTGACATCCTTCGAAAAAAAAGAACATGGCCTATATTTGACCATAAACATGACCCTAAGGAAACCCATTGAGGGCATATGCACATAATGACCCAAAGATGGCAGAATAATAGCTGTAAACAAAAATTAAGTTGTTTTATAAGTAAAATATTGAGAGTTCTGAGAACTCTTCTTTAAATAGGGAGTATTGTGGTAAAGGTTTCTAACTAAATCAATTTGTTATTTAGTAAAAATGTTAAGACGTAAATACAGAGTTTCGAAACACCACGTTTTATTACTATGAAAATACACATCCCGGTACGCGTAAGGATGGAGGGAATTTGCTCAATAAGCAATTTCCTGACTAATTACGTCAATGAACCGCATGGGCGCGGTTGGTTTTTCATATATATACTCAGATTTTTTAGACTGAGGTGGGACTCTTTGACTTGCAGGGCGAACCCCTGCCCGTTTATTATCTTATTAGAAATACCTTGGAATATTGTCGGATTATTGTAAGTTTCTAAGTATCTTATTATATTTTATTATAGTTTTCTGAGACTTGTGGTGTACTTGGGACAACCAGTCCCAGTAGAATATATATATATCTTTTTAAACCTTGTATCAGTATATGTTAACTGAATAAAAGTATTGTGTAATAGCCAACCTCTCTACAATCTACATTTAGTCTCTTGAATATACCAAGCTGGTACGCCTCATTAGTCTGGTCATCACTAAGGCACGCTACCAAAGTTCATTAACCTTAGGTCAATAGTTTATCTCCCCTATAAAGGGAGAATAATGGCATTTACCACTACATCACCTAAATACCATAAAAACCACCTTACCACAGTAGAAGTTTCACGACGAGAAAAATCAAAATTTAACATGGATCACGAACAAAGAAATATGCATGCAATAAGTTCCATAAACAAAATTAGTTTCACTAGGTAGAAAAAAATCAATGTACTTGTTTCACGAAGAGAAAAAATCCACGAACAAAATCGGTTTAACGGGGAGAAAAATCATTGTTTAAGTTTTGCGAAGAGAAAAAAATCAGCATGCAACAAGTTTCACGAAGAAAAATCAGCTCTCAACAAGCTCCACAAACATAAATCAGCACGGTCAAGTTCCACGAACGAAATTCGTTTCAAGAGAAGAAAAAAAATCAATGTGCAATTTTCACGAAAAGAAAAATCAACATGCAACAAGTTTCATGAACAAAAAACCATCATGCAACAAGTTCCATGAACAAAAATCAGTTTCACGAGGAGAAAAATCAGTGTACAAGTTTCGCGAAGAGAAAAAAAAGCAACTTGCAACAAGTTTCACGAACAAAAAAATTCAGCCTGCAACAAGTTCCAGAATCAGAAAAATATGCATGCAGTATGTTCCATGGACAAAATTAGTTTTAGGAGGAGAAAAAAAAATTAATGTACATATTTCACGAAGAGAAAAAATCAAAATGCAACAGGTATCACGAATAAAAAACAGCATGCAACAAGTTCCACGAACTAAGAAAAACAATCATCACGCAACAAGTTCCATTAACAAAATCAGTTTCACGATGTGAAAAATCAATTTACAAGTTTCGTGAAGAGAAAAAAACAGGATGCAACAAGTTTTATGTTGACTTTTCACTTCGTGAAACTTGCATATTGATTTTTTTTTTCTTCTCTTGAAGCCAATTTTTTTCATGGAACTTGACCGTGCTGATTTATGTTTGTAGAACTTGTTGAGTGCTGATTTTGTTTGATAAACTTGTTGCATGCTGGTTTTGGAACTTGTTGCATGCTGATTTATGTTCATGGAACTTGTTGAGTGATGATTTTTTTTATTGTGAAACTTGTTGCATCCTGTTTTTTTGCTCTTAACGAAACTTGTACATTAATTTTTCCCCTCGTGAAACTGATTTTGTTCAAGGAACTTGTTGCGTGTTGACTGTTGTTAATGGAACTTGTTGCATGATAGTTTTTTGTTCATGAAACTCGTTGCATGTTGATTTTTCTCTTCGTGAAATTTGCACATTGATTTTTTGTTTCTTCTCTTGATGCCAATTTTGTTCATGGAACTTGATCGTGCTGATTTATCTTTCTGGAACTTGTTGAGTGCTGATTTTTCTTCGTGAAACTTGTTGCATGCTGATTTTTTTTCTCTTCGTGAAACTTAAACAATGATTTTTCTCCCCGCTAAACCGGTATTGTTCGTGGAACAAGTTGCGTGCTGATTTTTATTCCTGAAACTTGTTGCATGTTTATTTTTTCTCTTCGGGAAATAAGTACATTGATTTTTTTTCTACCTAGTGAAATTAATTTTGTTCAAAGAACTTATTGCATGCATATTTCTTTGCTCGTGATCCATGTTAAATATTGATTTTTCTCTTCGTGAAACTTCTAGAATGATTTTTCTCATTGAGAAAACTGGTTTTGTTCATGGAACCTGTTGCACGTTGATTTATGTTCGTGGCACTTGTTGAGTGATGATCTTTTGTTCGTGAAACGTGCTGCAGTTTGATTTTGTTTATTCTCTACTCGAAATTTGTACATTGATTTTCTCTTCGTAAAACTTATTTTATTAATGGAAATTGTTGCGTGCTGATTGTTTTTTTTTGTTCGTGGAACTTGTTACATGCTGTTTTTCTTATTTGTGAAACTTTTTGCAGGTTGATTTTTTATCTTAGTGAAACATGTAAATTGATTTTTTTCTACTCCTGAAACTAATTTTGTTCATGGAAAATACTGCATGCATATTTTTTTGATCGTTGATTTTTTTTGTGTTCTGACTGCTTTTTTGTTCGTGAAACTTGTTGCATGTTGATTTTTTTTCTCTTTGCGAAACTTTTACACTGATGTTTCTCCTCGTGAAACTGATTTTGTTCAAGGAACCTGTCGCTTGCTGATTTTATTCATGGAACTTGTTGCATATTTTTTTTTTCGTGAAACTTGTTGCATGTTGACTTTTCTCATCGTGAAATTTGGACATTGATTTTTCTTCTCTTGAAGCTGATTTTCTCCATGGAACTTGTTGCGCGCTGATTTTTTTGTATGTGTAACTTTTTGCATGCTCATTTTTCTTCATGAACCTTGTTAAATGTTGATTTTTATCTTTGTGAAACTTATACATTGATTTTTATCCAAATGAAACTGGTTTTGTTCTTGGAACTTGTTGCATGTTAAATTTTTTATTCGTGAAACTTATTGCATGTTGTTTTTTTTTTCTTACTGAATTTTGTACATTGATTTTTTTATTTTTTCTACGTGAAACCAATTTGTAGATGGAACATGTTGAATGCTGATTTTTAGACATGTAAAAAAAGTTAAAAAAAACTGTCAAAAAAAAAATGGTCACTACAAACATTATTTTTGCTAATATTAAAAGTCACGACTAACATTTCTATATCATTCTCATTTGGAGTTTGGAAAATATTAAATATGATTTTTTATGTTTTAAGTATGTTTCATGTCATTCTAACGCCTATAAAAAAAAGTTCAAAAAAAGTTGGGGAAGGAAAGGGGGGAGCGGGCTGGAGAAGGTTGAGGGAGGGAGGGGTGTAGGGATAGGGTTAAAGGATAAGGGTAGGACTTTGGGTCCAAGCATTAGAAGAAATTTTCTGTCCAGTATGCATCTCAAATCATCTAGGAATGTATATTCTCACGATGATGCCATAAAAATGCCCCGAAACAGGTCACTTTTAATACCTATCAAAAATTCAATTGATTAATCGAATGTGCTTGAGCTTGTTCCAGTTCAATGGAATGAACTTGTTACGATATTGTGACGCTTAACATCAGTTGGGCAATGTACCAGAAACAATACATTGGATGTATTTCTAAAATCATAATATTTTCAATGGCTTGTTGCTTCAGTCGATAAAAGTGTCGTTCTTTTACCTTAGGGAATCACGGGTCCCACGTTTGATTCCTACATCAAAAACAAATTTCATAAAAATCAATGGGAAGATACTTAGAATGTAAAAAATTGTATTATTGGAAAAGAAAAATATCATAATTAGAGTACAATAAAATGACATCAATAAAAAACGATTGAAATAAAAATCCACATAAACATACAATAAAACATCCATGCAAAAAAAAACATTAAATAAAACACAAGCCATACTGCCCCGTTGGAAAGCATGGGGAAAGCCCCATTGGAATGATGATTGAAAATCCTAACATCCATAAACATTAAACCTCCATACAAAAAAAAAACATGAATAAAACATGAAATGATAGCCCGCTTGTTTGGTGAAAAATAACATCCATAAACATAAAACATCCAACAACAAAAAAATCATTAAATAAAACATTGAATGATAACCCGCTTGTATTCGAACAATAAAAATCCTTACATCCATAAATATAAAACATCCATACAAATAACAAACATTGAAAAAAACATGGAATTATAGCCCGCTTGTATGGTGAACAATAAAAATCTGAACATCCATAAAAATAAAAAATCCATACAAATATAAACATCATTAAATAAAACATGGAATGATAGCCCGCTTGTATGGTCAACAATAAAAATCATCCATAAACATAAAACATCCATACAAAAATAACCTCATTAAATAAAACATGGAATGATAGCCTGCTTGTATGGTGAACAATAAAAATCATTGCATACATAAACATAAAACATCCATACAAAAAAAATTATAAAATAAAACACGGATGATAGCCTGCTTATATGGTGAACAATACAAATCTTTACATCCATAAACATAAAACATCCATACAAAAAAAACATCATTAAATAATATATTGAATGGTAGCCTGCTTGTATTGATTACCTATGGGCCCGCTTGTATAGATTCCGTATGGGCTTGCTTGTATGGATTCCCTATGGGCCCACTCTCTTTCATTGATACATCAAACATCCATAATAGCCTGAAAACTATTAAAATCCATATATCCATACAATAAAACATCCAGACAAAAAAAAAACATTAAATAAAACATCAACCAAATAATAATACGTATAATCAATCATAAAGTAACACACATATTCAACCATATATCAAAACCATCCCTGCAATAACAATCAGACTCCCATACAATAAAACATCAACTATAACACCAATACAACAATAAAAATCTATAAACATAAAACATCCATATCCCTGTATTGTCTCTTTAATTGATACAGTAATTTCCTACCTGTCTTGTACCTTTAATTGATACAGGAATTTCCTACCTGTCTTGTACCCTAAACATCCATAAGAGCCTGAAAAACTATTAAAATCTATATATCCATACAATAAAACATCCATACAAAAAAAAATTTAATAAGACATCAACCATATAACAATACGTATAATCAATCATAAAATAACACACATATTCAACCATATATCAAAACCATCCCTGCAATAACAATCAGACTCCCATATAATAAAACATCAGATAAAACACCAATACAATGAACAATAAAAACCCATAAACATAAAACATTCATACACCCGTCTTGTCTCTTTAATTGATAAAGTAATTTCCCACCTGTCTTGTCTTGTCTAATTGACAAAGTAACGTCCTACCTGTCCTCTCTCTTTAATTGATACAGTAATGTCCTACCTGCCCTCTCTCTTTAATTGACACTATAAAGGAGTACTGTCCGCTCGGAGATATTAATATATGCAAAGAAGATAGGACCCCTCTCTCTTAGATTAACACATCACTACTTATTTACCCCCAGGGTATAACTTAAAACCCTTGCCTTGAGGGTTGTGGGGGAGTTTCCTCCTCAAAAACAAATTTTCTACCTGAAAATCAACTACGCTGAACAAAATGGCTATCTTAAAATTTTGATTGGATGTGTTTGGGGGAATGCTGATCGGTAGGGGGGGGGGCTAGTTGCTCTCCAATCACTTTCGATTATTAAAAAGGGCACTAGCCCTTTGAATTTCTAATTATATGAGTCATTTTTGAAGTTTCTACGATAACGCTTCCTATAAAAACCTTATATGCCCCAAAGGCATAACTTACATCCCTTACCCTGAGGGTTGTGGGGGATTGTACTCCTAAAAACAGATTTTATATCTGGAAATCAACTACGCTGAACAAAATGGCTATCTTAAAATTTCGATTGGATGTGTTTGGGGGAATTTTGGGCGTGGGGGGGGACTAGTTGCCCTCCAATCGCTTTTGACTATTAAAAAGGGCACTACTCTTTGAATTTCCCATCAAATGAGCCTTTTTTGAAGATTCTACGACAACTCCTTCTATAAAAACATTATATGCCCACAGGGCATAACTTAAAACCCTTGTCCTGAAGGTTGTGGGGGAGTGTCCTCCTCAAAAACATATTTTCTATCTGGAAATCAACTACGCTAAACAAAATGACTATCTCAAAATTTTGATTGGATGTGTTTGGGGAAATGATGGGTGTGTGGGGCTAGTTGCCCTCCAATCACTTTTGACTATTAAAAATGGAACTAGCCCTTTGAATTTCTAATTGAATGAGCCTATTTCGAAGTTTCTACGACAACACCTTCTATAGAAACCTTATATGCCCCCAGGGCATAGCTTAAAACCCTTGCACTGACGTTTATGAGGGAGTGTCCTCCTCAAATATATATTTTCTATCTGGAAATCAACTACGCTGAACAAAATGGCTATCTCAAAATTTTGATTTGATGTGTTTAGGGAAATGATGGGCGGGAGGGGGGCTAGTTGCCCTCCAATCATTCTTGACTGTTAAAAAGAGCACTAGCCCTTTGAATTTCCAATCGAATGAGCCTTTTTGAAGTTTCTACGACAACGCCTTCTATAAAAACCTTATATACCCCCAGGGCATAACTTAAAACCCTTGCCCAGAGGGTTGTGAGGGATTGTCCTCCTCAAAAATATATTTTCTATCTGGAAATCAACTACACTGAAAAAAATGGCTATCTTAAATTTTTGATTGGATGTGTTTGGGGGAATGTTGGGCGTGGGTGGGAGGGGGACTTGTTGCCCTCCAATCACTTTCAACAATTAAAAAGGGCACTAGCCCTTTGAATACCCAATTGAATGAGCCTGTCTTGAAGTTTCTACGACAACGACTTCTATAAAAACCTTATATGCCCCCGGGGCATAACTTAAAACCCTTGCCCTGAGGGTTGTGGGAAATTGTTCTCCTCAAAAACATATTTTCTATTTGGAAATCAACTACGCCGAACAAAATGGCTATCTCAAAATTTTGATTGGATGTGTTTGGGGAAATGATGGGCGGGGGGGGGGGCTAGTCGCCCTCAAATCATTTTCGACAATTAAAAAGAGCACTAGCCCTTTGAATTTCGAATCGAATGAGCCTGTTTTGAAGTTTCTACGACAACGCCTTCTATAAAAACCTTATATGCCCCCAGGGCATAACTTAAAACCCTTGCCCTGAGGGTTTTTGGGGAGTTTCCTCCTCAAAAATATATTTTCTATTTGGAAATCAACTATGCTCAACAAAATGGCTATCTCAAAATTTTGATTGGATGTAGTTGCCCTCCAAACACTTTCGACTATTAAAAAGGGCACTAAAACTCTCGATTTCCATTCGATCGAGCCTTTTTTGAAGTTTCTACGACAACACCTACTATAAAAACCTTATATGCCCCAAGGGCATAACTAAAAACCCTTGCCCTGAGGGCTGTGGGGGAGTGTCCTCCTCAAAACATATTTTCTATTAGGTAATCAACTAGGCTGAACAAAATGGCCGTCTCAAAATTTTGATTGGATGTGTTTGGGGAAATGATGGGCGTGGTGGGGGCTAGTCGACTTCCAA
The DNA here is from genome assembly GCF_049724085.1 of Artemia sp. Qi Xiang Cuo. Classification (NCBI taxonomy): domain Eukaryota; kingdom Metazoa; phylum Arthropoda; class Branchiopoda; order Anostraca; family Artemiidae; genus Artemia; species Artemia sp. Qi Xiang Cuo. Next base: position 72,844,040 of record NC_142801.1, on the reverse strand, counting down.
TCACTTTCGACTATTAAAAATGGCACCAGCCCTTTGAATTTCAGATCAAATGAGCCTGTTTTGAAGTTTCTACGACAACACCTTCTATAGAAACCTGATATGCACCCGAGGCATAACTTAAAACCCTTTGCACTGACGTTTGTGAGGGAGTGTCCTCCTAAAAAATATATTTTCTATCTCGAAATCAACTTCGCTGAACAAAATAGCTATCTCAAAATTTTGATTGAATGTGCTTGGGGAAATGATGGGCGTGCGGGGGGGGGGGGCTAGTTGCCTTCCAATCACTTTCTACTATTAAAAATGTCACTAGCCCTTTGAATTTCCGATCGAATGAGCCTGTTTTGAAGTTTCTACGACAACGCCTTATATAGAAACCTTATATGCCCCCAGGGCATAACTTAAAACCCATGCACTGACGTTTGTGAGGGAGTGTCCTCTTCAGAAATATATTTTCTGTCTCGAAATCAACTACGCTGAACAAAATGGCTATCTCAAAATTTTGAATGGATCTGCTTGGGGGAATGATCGGCTCGGGGGGGGGGGGGGGGGGGGGCAAGTTGATCTTCAATCACTTTTTACTATTAAATAGGGCACTAGAAATCTCGATTTCCAATCGAATGAGCCCCCTTTGAAGTTTCTACGACGACCCCGTGAGGTGCATATGAAGTGCCGAGAGGCACTTCACATGAAGTGCCTCTGGGAAAAAAATAATAATAATAAATAAATAATAAAACATTGGAGCCGTATGACGTTTACTATATGCAACCTTATAGCGTTGCCTCTGATCAACCAAACGTTGTGACTGCCTATTGAAATTCACAACAAAATCATAAAAATCAAGGGCGGGGTATGTTAAATAGTACATACCAGCTATTTGCGATTTCGTATCTGGAATTTCTGGAATTTGGACCTCTCTTAACGGTCCTGGTCCTGCCTACTGCGATAATTTGGATGGGGGGTCTCGTTCTGCCTTCGGCGATAACGGTAGGCCCCCCTTGCAAGCATTTTGGTCTTCCAAATGATTTTTTCAGATCTGCAACGGATTTGGCTTTAGACATTGTTTTGGTAACATCTTTGCCAAAAAGAAACTCCGTGACTTTGACTTCAGGAGCGCATAAAGCTGATGTTACAGTGGGATGTGGGTTCACCTCAAATTTCATCGCATGATTTCCTTTTAGACTTAGATCATAATTGGTGAGGCCAAGCATGTGAACTGTATCTGTTAGGTTTTTGTCAACCTTTTCTTTGATATACTAATTTTCAAGCTCAAGAATCGCATTTACTGCCTCTAAAACACAAAATGATGAGTGAACAATTGTCCGCTGCACTTGAAGTACCTTCGCATCCCTCTGTTTATACTGTGATGAGAGACTAGCCCAAATTTCACTATTCACCTTTGGAACAACAATTTTGTCAGTATTCGCAGGCCTATAATAAATCTTTTAGCTTCCCTATTTCCAAAGGCTCAGAGAAAGCTCTATTTGCAAATTTGGCAAATTTCTTATGGATACTGGGACCCTCTTTGGTACCAGAAGGTTCTTCCGAAATCTTTTTTAATAGAGCGTCATTTGACGTGCTTTCTTTTAATATTTCACCTTGTGCTTTGTTCACGAAGAGAAAAATCAACATGCAACAAGTTTCATGAACAAAAAACCATCATGCAACAAGTTCCAGGAACAACAATAAGCACGCAACAAGTTCATTAAACAAAATCAGTTTCACGAGGAGAAAAATCAGTGTACAAGTTTTGCGAAGAGAAAAAAAGCAACATGCAACAAGTTTCACGAACAAAAAAAAAATCAGCACGCAACAAGTTCCAGAATCGGAAAAATATGCTAGCAGTTGTTCCATGGACAAAATTAGTTTTAGGAGGAGAAAAAAAATCAATGTACATGTTTCACGAAGATAAGAAATCAACATGCAACAAGTTTCACAAATAAAAAACAGCAAGCAACAAGTTCCACGAACTGAAAAAAAACAATCAGCACGCAACAAGTTCCATTAATAAAATCAGTATCACGAGGTGAAAAATCAATGTACAAGTTGCACGAAGAGAAAAAAAACAGAATGCAACAAGTTTCACAATTAAAAAAAATCATCACTCAACAAGTTCCACGAATATTAATCAGCATGCAACAAGTTCCAAAATCAGCATGCAACAAGTTTCACGAAGAAACATCAGCACTCAAAAAGTTCCAGAAACATAAATCAGCACGGACAAGTTCCATGAATAAAATTGGCTTCAAGAGAAGGAAAAAAATCAATGTGCAAGTTTCAAGAAGAGAAAAATCATCATGCAACAGGTTTCATGAACAAAAAACCATCATGCAACAAGTTCCAGCAACAACAATCAGCAAGCAACAAGTTCCTTGAACAAAATCAGTTTCACAAGGTACAAAATCAGTGTACAAGTTTCGCAAACATGTTTCACGAAGAGAAAAAATCAACATGCAACAAGTTTCACAAAAAAACAGCATACAACAAGATCCACGAACTACAAAAACAATCAGCACGCAACAAGTTCCATTAACAAAATCAGTTTCACGAGGTGAAAAATCAATGTACAAATTTTGCGAAGAGAAAAAAAACAGGCTGCAACAAGTTTCACAAAAAAAAAATCTTAACTCAACAAGTTCCACGAACATAAATCAGCATGCAACAAGTTCCATGCACAAAACCAGTTTTCTCAATGAGAAAAATAATTTTAGATGTTTCACGAAGAGAAAAATCAACATGTAGTATGAATCACGAGAATAGAATATGCATGCAATAAGTTCCATGCCCAAAATTAGTTTCACTATGTGGAAAAAAATCAAGCTTCATGAACAAAAACCATCATGCAACAAGTTCCATGAATAATAATCAGCACGCAACAAGTTCCTTGAGCAAAATCAGTTTCACGAGGAGGAAAAATCAGTGTACAAGTTTCGCGAAGAGAAAAAAGCAACATGCAAGAAGTTTCAGGAACAAAAAACAATCAGCACGCAACAAGTTCCAGAATCAGAAAAATATGCATGCAGTATGTTCCATGGACAAAATTAGTCTTAGGAGGAAAAAAAATCAATGTACATGTTTCTCGAAGAGAAAAAATCAACATGCAACAAGTTTCACGAATAGAAAAAAGCATGCAACAAGTTCCACGAACTAAAAAAAACAATCAGCACGCAAAAAGTACCATTAGCAAAATCAGTTTCACGAGGTGAAAAACTAATGTATAAGTTTCGCGAAGAGAAAAAAAGATCAGACTGCAACAAGTTTCACACACAAAAAAATTTATCACTCAATAAGTTCCACGCACATAAATCAGCATGCAACAAGTTCCATGAACAAAACCAGAAAAAGTCAACATGATTTTTTCCACGAACATAAATCAGCAAAGAACAAACAATTCGACTTCGCGAGGAGAAAAAAAAATCAATGTAAAAGTTCCACGAAGAAAAAAACAACATGAAGCAAATTTCATGAAAAAAATTCAGCAGGCAGCAAGTTACAGAAACAAAAATCAGCACTCAACATGTTCCAAGATCAAAATCACTTTCACGAGGAAAAAATAAATTTACAATATTCACGAAGAGAAAAAATAACATGCAACAAGTTTCACGAAAAAAAAACTTTAGTAATCCACAAGTAAATCAACATACAACAAGTTTCACGAATAAAAAAATTTAAATAACGTGCAATCGGGTACCTGCAGCCAGCCTACAATACCACCTGTTTTCAAATAACTGCATTCAAGTTAGGTTCAATAATTTTTTTTCTCGTGAAAGTTATTTTGATCTTGGAACATGTTGAGTACTGATTTCGTTTCTGGAACTTGCTGGTTTTTTGTTTTTTGTTCATGAAAGTTGTTGCATGTGGATTTTTCTCTTTGTGAAACTTGCACATTGATTTTTTTTTCTTCTCTTGAAGCCAAGTTTGTTCATGGAACATTGCCTGTGCTGATTTATGCTTGTGGAACTTGTTGAGTACTGATTTTGATTCGTGAAACTTGTTGCATACTGATTTTTTTCTCTTCGCAAAACTTTAACATTGATTTTTCTCCCCGTTAAACCGAGTTTGTTCGTGGAACTTGTTGCGTCCTGATTTTTACTCCAGAAACTTGTTGCATGTTAATTTTTTCTCTTCGTGAAACAAGTACATTGATTTTTTTTTCTACCTAGTGAAACTAATTTTGTTCATGGAACTTATTGCTTGCATATTTATGTGTTCGTGATCCATGTTAAATATTGATTTTTCTCTTTGTGAAACTTCTACAATAATTTTCCTCATTGAGAAAACTGATTTTGTTCGTGGAACTTGTTGCAGGCTGATTTATGTTCTTGGAACTTGTTGAGTGATGATCTTTTGTTCGTGAAATGTGTTGCAGTGTGATTTTGTTTATTCTCTTCTCGAAACTTTTACATTGATTTTTCTCTTCGTGAAACTGATTTTATTAATGGAAATTGTTGCGTGCTGATTGTGCAACTTGTTGCATGTTGATTTTTTTGTCTCTTTGCGAAACTCGTAAACTGATTTTTCTCCTCGTAAGACAGATTTTGTTCAAGGAACTTGTCGCGTGCTGATTTTGTTCGTAAACTTGTTGCATATTTATTTTTGTTCGTGAAAGTTGTTGCAAGTTGACTTTTCTCATCGTGAATCTTGCACATTGATTTTCTTCTCTTGAAGCTAATTTTGTCCATGGAACTTGTTGCGCGCTGATTTTTTTGTATGTGTAACTTGTTGCATGCTGGTCTTTCTTCATGAGCCTTGTTAAATGTTGATTTTTATCTTTGTGAAACTTATTGATTGATTTTTATCCAAATGAAAATGGTTTTGTTCATGGAACTTGTTGCATGTTAATTTTTTTATTCGTGAAATTTATTGCATGTTGTTTTTTTTTATTCGTGAATTTTGTACATTGATTTTTTTATTTTTTTACTCGTGAAAACAATTTGTAGATGGAACATGTTGAGTGCTGATTTTTACACATGTAAAAAAATTTAAAAAAAAACTGTTAAAAAAAAGGTCACTACAAACATTGTTTTTTTAATTTTAAGTCACGACTAACATTTCTATATCATTCTCATTTTGAGTTTATAAAATATTAAATGTGATTTTTTTATGTTTAAGTTTGTTTCATGTCATTCTAACACCTGTAAAAAAAATTTGAAAAAAAGTTGGGGAGGAGGGGGGGTGAGGAGGAGGGCTAGAGGGGGTTGAGGGAGGAAGGGATGTAGGGATAGGTTTGAGGGATAGGGGTAGGAATTGGGGCCCAAGCATCAAAAGAAATTGTCTCTCCAGTATGCATCTCAAAATCATCGTGGTATGCATATTTTCACGATGATGCCATAAAAATGCCCCGAAACAGGTCACTTTTAACATCTATCAAAAATCCAATTGATAAATCGAATGTGCTTGAACTTGTTCCAGTTCAATGGAATGAACTTGTTACGATAATGTGACGCTTAACATCAGTTGGGCAATGTCCCAGAAACAATACATTGGTTGTATTTCTAAAATTATAATATGTTCAATGGCTTGTTGGTTCAGTCAATTAAAGTGTCGTTCTTTTACCTTAGAAAATCACGGGTCGCACGTTTGATTCCTACATCAAACAAAAATTTCATAAAAATCAATGGGAAGACACTTAGAATGTTAAAAATCGTATCATTGGAAAAAAAAATATCATCATTAGAGTAAAATAAAACGACATCAATAAAAAACTATTAAAAAAAATCCATATAGCCATACAATAAAACAACCATACACAAGAAAACATTAAATAAAACACCAACCATACTGCCCCGTTGCAAAGCAAGGGGAAAGCCCCGTTGGAAAAATGATTGAAAATCCTTAAATCCACAAACATAAAACATCCGTACAAAAAAAAACATTAATATAACATAGAATGATAGCCCGCTTGTATGGTGAACAATAACATTCATAAACATATAACATCCATACAAAAAAAAATCATTAAATAAAACATGGAATGATATCTCGCTTGTATGGTGAACAATAAAAATCCTTACATCCATAAACATAAAACATCCATACAAAAAAATATCATTAAATAAAACATGGAATGATAGCCCACTTGTATGGTGAACAATAAAAATCCTTACATCCATAAACATAAAACATGCATAGAAAATACATCATTAAATAGAGCATGGAATGATAGCCCGATTGTTTGGTGAACAATAAAAATCCTTACATCCATAAACAAAAAACATCCATACAAAAAAAATGAAATAAAACATGGAATGATAGCCCGCTTGTATGGTAAAAAATAAAATCCTTACATCTATAAAAATAAAACATCCATACAAAAAAACATCATTAAATAAAACATGGAATAGTAGCCTGCTTGTATGGTGAACAATAAAAATCCTTACATCCATTAACATAAAACATCCATACAAGAAAAAAAAATCATTAAATAAAATATGGAATTGTAGCCCGCTTGTATAGATTACCTATGGGCCTGCTTGTATGGATTCCCTATGGGCTCGCTTGTAGGGCTTCCCTATGGGCCCGCTCTTTTTCATTGAGACATCAAACATCCCTAACAGCCTGAAAAAACTATTTAAATCCATATATCCATACAATAAAACATCCATACAAAAAAAAACATTAAATAAAACATCAACCATATAACATTACGTATAATCAATCATAAAGTACCACACTTATTCAACCATATATCAAAACCATCCTGGCAATAACAATCAGACTCCCATACAATAAAACATCAAATATAACACCAATACAAGAATAAAAATCCATAAACATAAGACATCCATATTCCTGTCTTGTCTCTTTAATTGATACAGTAATTTCCTAGCTGTCTTTTACCTTTAATTGATACAGTAATTTCCTACCTGTCTTGTCTCCTAGACTGATACACTAATGTCCTACCTGCCCCGTCTCTTTAATTGATACAGTAATGTCCTACCTGTCTTGTCTCTTTAATTGATAAATTAATTTCTGACCTGTCTTGTACCTTTAATTGATACAGTAATTTCCTACTTGTCTTGTACCTTTAATTGATACAGTAATTTCCTACCTGTCTTGTACCTTAAACATCCATAACAGCCTGAAAAACTTTTAAAATCCATATATCCATACAATAAAACATTCATACAAAAAAAACATTAAATAAAATATCAACCATATAACAATACTTATAATCAATCATAAAGTAACACATGAATTCAACCATATATCAAAACCATCCCTGCAATAACAATCAGACTCCCATACAATAAAACATCAGATAAACCACCAATACAATGAACAACAAAAATCCATAAACATAAGACATCCATATACCCGTCTTGTCTCTTCAATTGATACTGTAATGTCCCACATGTCTTGTCTCTTTAATTGACACAGTAACGTCCTACCTACCCTCTATCTTTAATTGATACAGTAATATCCTACCTGCCATCTCTCTTTAATGAAACTATGAAGGAGTACTGTCCGCTCGGAGATATTAATATATGAAAAAAGGATAGGACCCCTCTCTCTTAGATTGACACATCAATACTTATATGCCCCCAGGGTATAACTTAAAGCCCTTGCCTTGAGGGTTGTGGGGGAGTGTCCTCCTCAAAAACATATTTTATATCTGAAAATCAACTACGCTGAACAAAATGGCTATCTTAACATATTGAGGGGATGTGTTTGGGGGAATGGTGGGCGTGGGAGGGGGGCTAGTTTCTCTCCAATTACTTTCGACTATTTAAACACCCTTTAATTAAATAGCCCTTTGAATTTCCAATCGAATGAGCCTTTTTTGAAGCTTCTACGACAACGCTTTCTATAAAAACCTTATATGCCCCCAGGGCATAACTTAAAACCCTTGCGCTAAGGGTTGTGGGGTAGTGCCCTCCTCAAAAATATATTTTCTATCTGGAAATCAGCTATGTTGAACAAAATGGGTATCTCAAAATTTTGATTGGATATGTTTGGGGGAATGATGGCCCTTGTGAAACTGTTAATTCAGAATGACAAAAAAGAGATAAAAAGAAGACTTGAAGACTATAGGATCACTCAGCAAAGAAAAAATGAAATAGAAGGAAAAGAATTCGTAGATTAACTAAATTATTTGGACCTACGCGCATATTCAATCCTACACACACAAAAAAAAAACGTCAAGAAGCCTATTGAAACATGTTTAAAGGATTTGAAGAAGATTTTGGTAATGGAATACATCGTCAATCGAACAGTGTGTACATTTTCAACAGGTTTGACATGGCTGCGTTACATCTTCGTTCGATACGTTATGTAGCATCTGTCCGTAAAATTTAAGATAACTCTAAATACCAGTTCAATAAAAACTGGACCTTTTATCTTAGCCTCTTTTCCAAAATTTCAGGTCTTCAATGCTCTGATAGTTTCACAAAATTTTCAAGGTTCCACTATTTTTGCTGTTTTGACTAGTCGCTTGCGCCCAAGATGCAGCCCTTCATTCAGACTTATATTCCTCTTTAAGTACCTGTATAGACGTTTTCTTTTCTATCCATCTCAATTCCAAATTATAGACTTACTATTATCATAGGCAGCGCAATCGCGCTGCCTAAGTAAAGAATTATATTGGCACAATGTATTTATTTTATTATTTATTTTTTATTTTTTTTATTAATTTTATTATTTTTTTTCTATATTTATTTATTTAATTTTCTTTATTTATTTAATTTTTTTTTAGACCAGGGCACTTCTTATCGAAGGAGTTGTCACAGAAACTTCAAAAACGGCTCAATCGATTGGAAATTGGAGTGGCTTTTTGCCCTTTTTAATAGTCGAAAGTAATTGAAAGGCAACTAACACCCCTTCCCCACCCACCATTTCCCGAAACACATCCAATCAAAATTTTAAGATAGCCATTTTGTTTAGCGTAGTTGATTTCCACACAAAAATTAAGTTTTTAAGGAGGACACTCCTCCCACAGCCCTCAGGGCAAGGGTTGTCTTGTAATTTATGCCCGGGGGGCATATAAGTTTTTTTTTATAGAACACGTTGTCATAGAGAATTCTAAAACGAATCATTCGATTGGAAATGGAAACGACTAGTGTCCTTTTTAATAGTCGAAAGTGATTGGAGGGCAAGTAGCACCCCTCTCACGCCCATCAATTCTCCAAACACATCCAATCAAATTCTTGAGATAAACCTTTTGTTTAACGTAATTGAAAGGTCCAAAAATTATGTCTTTGAGGATGACAACCCAATTACAGCCCCCAGGGCAAGGGTTGTAAGTTATGCCCTTGGGCATATAAGGATTTTATAGATGGTATTGCCGTAGAAACTTTAAAAAAAGGCTCATTCGATTGGAAATTGAAAGGGCTAGTGCCCTTTTTAATAGTCGGAAATGATTCGAGTGATCAAAGTTCCTAAGACAACTCCTTCGATACGAAGTGGCCCAGTCTAAAAAAAAAAAATAATAATAATACATTGTACCCACATCAATCTTTACTATAAAAATTTCAAGCCTTTCAATCACTTTCAACTATCAAAAAAGGTACTAGCCCTTTCAATTTCCAATTGAATGAACCCTTTTGAAGTTTCTACGACAAAACTTTCAATGAAAACCTTATATGCCACCAGGGCATAATTTACAACCCTTGCCCTGAGGGCTGGGGGTGGGGTTGTCATCCTCAAAGACCTAATTTCAAGAACTTTCAACTATGTTGTAGAAAATTGCTATCTCAAATTTTGATTGGATGTGTTTGGGGAAATGGTGGGCGTGAGAGGTGGGCTAGTTGCCTTCCAATTACTTCCGACTGTTAAAAAGGGCACTAGGCCTTTCAATTTCCTATCGAATTAGCCCTTTTTGAAGTTCTACGACAACGCTTTCTATAAAATCCTTATACGACCCAGGGCATAACTTACAACCCTTGCCCTGAGGGCTGTGAGGGGGATGTCATCCTCAAATACATAATTTTTGGACCTTTCAACTACATTGAACAAAATAATTATCTCAAGATTTTGATTGGATGTTGTTTTTTTATTTAAGTAAAAATACTTAAATAAAAAATAAATAAAAATGTGATTTTTTTACTTAAATAAAAAAAATACATTTTGCAACCTAACCTTATCTGTGATGACATTTTACCTGGAAAGCGTTTAGCTTTTAAAAGTGCTCTGTATAAATTAAAAAATAGAATTCCCATTCAGTACTGTATTTTTTCATTCAGTTTTCCTTTCACCGTTAAATGGAAAGTGTTGTTAAATTTTAGTTGTGCTTTGTTTTAAGGTTTGAAATTTTTTATAGTATCCTTGGATTTTTATTAGTAATTTTATGTTATTATCTTGCACTGAGGACGGTCAAGCGGAGGTCTTGACTGAAATATTTGCATTTTAGTCCTTATTTTTCACTGGCTTGTATAATCCTCGTTTTTCTCTTTTTTACTATTTTTTACCTTTATCTTATTTTCTGAACCTGGTCCATTCAGGCTCTTGTATTCTGGTCCATTCAGGTTCCTATTCTCTGCTCAGTCCTGGGAGGGGGTTCGATTTACGTGGACTGAACACATTTATGCTTAATAACAATTGGTTGAAATGGGACTGGGTACGTAAATGCAAAATCTCTAGCTTCGGCGCTAATGGACTAAAAATTTTGTCGAATATACGCGGAAGAAAATCATTCTAGGTGGCACTCATAATTCCATTTCACAAAAAGTGGACTGAACACGTTTATGCATAACGGTACGCAATTATTATTGCTTACCATTTACACGAGACTATCATAGAGTAACTGCAGAAAACAATTTATGGTTGGTCTTTTGAATAGTGAGAATGCTTTGTCACTTAAGAAGTCGTGAAGATATGTTATTTAGAAGGTCGTTAGAACTTCTGTAACAAAATCACAAGCACCAAGTGCGTTGTAATTTTTATGTTCTTAAAAAACATCTTCTGCTCAGGTTAGGTTATATGAAAGGGGCTGTCCCCTCCTCAACGCCTCGCTCTTTACGCTAAAGTTTGACTTTCTCACGAATCTATTTTTTTTAAACAATGAAAAACTTTAGCGTAAAGAGTGAGGCATTGAGGAGGGGACAGCCCCTTTCATATACGGATTAATTTCTGTGCGTTTTAAGTTTTAATGTCGCTCCTTACTTTCAGTTTAGAAAACTTGTTTTTTTTTATTTAATTTCTGATCGTATTTTAGTTAATGCAGCTTTTATTTTGGCTCACCATCATTGAATAAGTAAACAAATTTTGCATAAAAATGTTACTTTTCTTTTGCTAAATGGCTTTCTCTAAATTTGCTTCTGACGTAATTTACAAATTAACTTACGTAACGAACTTTTATATTCGTTTATTTTTATTACGTATATTATGGGGTTCCCCCAAGTCAATACCTCGCTCTTTACGTTAAGTTCAAATCGTGTTCCAATTCTTTAAGAATGACTCCCATATATTTAAATGTATAAACTCTCACTTACCTGTCAAAGATTTCCTTGCGTAATTCAGGGTAGCCTCAGCAAAATGTCACTAGTTCACCGGCTACAAAACACAGATGTTTTGTAGGCTAGACAGTTTTGTCAACAATAAGTTTTTGAATAAGACGATAGATGTTATATACACAATAAATTTACATAAGGCACCAGTTCAAAAATGTTAATGAGCAGGATAATCTAATCCAAAAGAATGAATACAAATCAGCAGGAAAAAAGAACAAGAACAGCACGGCAAATTTATTTTTGCGTTGTAATATTGCTGTTGTAGTTGTACAAAAGAACAAGCTGCACCTTCGCCCTCTACCTTAGGAGCAAAATATAACTATTTGAATTTTTTTTTAGTTATTTTGTGTTAAAAAACAATATTATTTTATGTTAAAAAAATTGTTAGTTTCTGTTAAAATGTCACAGCTGTTCACTTTTTTTCTGACTAATATCAGTGGACATGTTTGAACCAGTGATCTCTTGATCTGATGTCGAATGGTCTAAGCTAGACCCCGGTGCCGCGCCGATGAGGGAAGACCGGTGGCGGTGGGGCCAAAAACAGCGCACCACGCCGCGCCGCCGGTATGACGCGGGTGGCGCGCCGCCGGTAAGATGTCGGCGGCGCGCCGCCGGCGCGATCAATGTTGACCGCAAACATTAATTTTTTCGTAAGCCTTTCTCAAATCACACCTTAAATTTACAACAGATTCGAGCCTATTCATGAGTTAAAAAATTCACAAGTCGCTGGCGGGAACTGGTCTTCTTCGTTATTTATCAAGAGAAGTAGAAATCTGGTAGAAAAGAAATGGCTGTGGCGTTTCAGAACCCTTGCATAATACGAGTAGTTGAAGTATCTATTAGCTATGTATTCTTAACATAAATAATTATCAAAATTAGTAGTTTTTTTCATCGAGCATTACTGCATATAAACTTCAAATACCGTATCACAAAATTCGTCAGTTATCTGGGTAAAAACTTTGAATATAACTTTGGGCGACTTTGATATTGATTGTTTGTTTTTTTTTTTTTTTTTTTTTTGCTGTTTTGGATTAAAAAGAAGCCATCTTGTATTAAAAACTGGTTTTTAATAACAATTTAAAAAAAAAATTCATTTTAAAGTTTTTTTTTGGCTTCTTTATAGAATATATGTCATGTAGGCTAAAGCTGAACTGCTGCTTTTTCTTTGCTTTTGGCTGCTCTTTTGGATATTATTCATTTTTTCTTTTGGGGATTCATTCCAAATTATAAACTGATAAATACCTAATATCAGTCAAATTATAAACTGCATCTAAAAGGAGTAAATTTATCAAATTGAAAAAATACATGATGAACACTTCACATGAGAACATTTCAATTACAATGACACAAAAAACACTTAATAGTTTATTCGCTATGAAGAAAAATGAAGTGTCAGCTATTTTCTCAGGTAAAATATGAAAAGCTCATCCTTTTTAAGTGTAATTAAATGAAATAATATGCAGACGGAAATAGCTCAAGGATGATATTGAAATTCTCTTCCCATTTTGTCACTTTTAGTCCAAGCAAAATGTTAGGACACTAAGTAACAGTTATTGAGTTTAAGCTTCGATTTCCAAATGCTCACAAGAATTGCTAAATTGAAAAAAGTCACAACAAGTCACCTTTGGTCAAAATACTCAAGGACTCCTCTTTTATCCCCACCCCGACTCAAAGCTTCTGCTATAGTGATTTCCATGGAAATCTCCAAAGAATTTCTTTTTAAAATAGCATTCAAGCGTAGTTAGGCGTATTTAGACTTTTTTGCTTCAAAGCTTTGAAAAAAGTGTTATAATATTCCAAATGTTACATTTGTGCATATTTTTGGTAATCATTTGTGGGGTGATCGAATTTTCTAAACCACTGTAGATACGTAAGAACGTTGCGACATCTAGTACCCTGAGGTCACAAGACTGTCAAAGACTCCTCCTTGAACTTCCCAAATTGAAAGCTTTTATTATGACCTGGCCTTTTAATGTAACTTGGGCACTGGACCAAGGGCGCCATTGTTACTCGAGCGCAACGTTAGGGGGGGATGTCGATATCGCTTTCGTCACACCAATTCGTCTTAGTGTGAATCTAGCTGGTACATATGAATGAATGTTTTCAAAGTAAACCCGTTTCATCAATAGGAAAAAAAACGGATTGGACGCATATGTCTGTTTCCCTTTGGACGATAAAACCATGCAAGTGCTTTATCAAGTATAACTCACGAAAATCTTGTTAATTTTTGTCAAATTTTCAACTTTTTGGCATCCATGCTTTCAATAGAAAAAAAATTAAGGTACTATCACTTAAATATAATAATTCCTTATGCCCCCCTTCTGGATACCATCTTGATAGGATACCGTCTCTGCTTTAAATAAAAAAAATAATTAACTTATTGGCACCCCTGCTTAAAAAAAAATCGAGATATTATCATTTAAATATGATAGCTCAATACCACCCCCCCCCTCTGGATACCACCTTGTTAGGATGCCATCTCTGCTTTAAATTAAAAAAAAAACTTTTTGGGATCCCTGCTTTCAATAAATAAAATTTCGAGCTATTATCATTTAAATATAATACCTCCCCCCCCCCCTCAGGATACCACCTTGATAGGATACCGTCTCAGCTTTCATTAGAAAAATAATTTACTTTATAAATAACTAGGTCACTATACGGTTCAAACGAACACGCAAAATAACGTTAAACAGCTTAGTGTTCCTTGAAAAAAAAAATTGAGGGTATAAGTAAAGGGGTACAAATACAACAACAAAAATGTCTAAATTATTTAGATATACCTCAAATTATTGGAAAACTGAGTGATTGATTCGCCATGGCATTCCATAAGATCCAAAGAATCTAATTAAAAGGGAGCACACACAAAAGTCCTAATGGGAGGCCCTGGGTCTATCAAAATATTTCAATGGTTTCCCAGGGAATTTGATATCATTTTCTTCTGTCTCCACTTCAAATGAAATTTTTTTTATCTTTTTGGCATCCCTGCTTTTAATAAAAAAAGAGGTATTATGATTTAAAAAGGATAGCCCTCTACCCCCCCCCCCCCCTATAGGCAATAATTTACAATTTATTTATGAATCATATTTTCGGGGTAACTTCCGGTTCAATCTTTAATTACCCAACATTTGACATTGCTTAGTAAATAGCTAAAATTTGTCTTAGTCGATGGTTTTTTTTTTTTGTTTTTTTTTGGGGGGGGGGGTAAAAATGTTCCAGAAAGAAGATTGTATTTTCTATCAGGCGTTCAATAATTGAGTATTAGACAATAATAAAATCTTATCTAAAAACAGCAAAAAAAAAAAATCTGCAAACTTACAATTCAGCTGTAGAAACAATCTGTCGGCTATCAATTTCAAAATCCAACAAAAGGCTGAAGCTGTATAGTTGTGAATGCGTTCTATAATTCTATTCAACTTGAAAATAAAATTTTTGACTACGGATGATGTAAGAAATAGCGATTGGGAAACTGCATTCGAAATGATTTAAACTCATTTCATAAAGACGATACGTTTTTTGTCAATATATGAAGAACTGTGAGTAGTAAGGCCATAGGGAATCCCGGTCCTACATTCAATCCTACATTCACGCCTACAAAAATATGCGTGTACTTTAACCGGTACATTGGGTTACCAGGGCCAGTCACCTATTACTACGAACGGTACTTACCTTACCAGACGGGTTTTCTAATGTGACACGCATTTTTTGGAGGTCAAACAGAGAGAGAGCTGGTGGTCAGATTAACTTGATTAGTAGTTGGAATCGGATATAAGGAGTAATTTTCATTGTAGTTCTTATTAGTAAGAGAATTGAATTCAGAGAGAGAATAGTTTATTTGAGGGGAAATTAGTGGAGAAAAAATGAGTGGTGCATTTACATTATTGGAGATTAATGATGGAACCGCCAGCAGCAGCAGCAACGATATACGAGTACCCAATGTAGCTGTGGAAATAACCGCTGGCTGTAGACTATGTCTTGAATGGGAAATTATGTATGCCAGATACGTGATATCATTAAGCAAATTTAAGCAGGAGGAGCAACTATGTTTTGCTGGAAAAGTGAATATTCTCCATATAAATAAACTTCGGTCAGCATTAGCATGTCCTATTGAAATATATTGATGAGAATAGAATGCAGTAGTGAATATGATTATTGTGATTTTGCTCATTAACATTGTTTCTAAGTCGATGGTATTTTTTTTTCTTTCTATACTAGACTAGCGTATATTTTCTAGACCACAAACGGAAGTTCTGGTTAGTCTGGAGATGGTTTTTAGAGAGTTAGGACTCTAAAAAATAGATAGATTCGAGAAAGAGCGAATCATGAGGAATCTAGTTCTTATGGAAAAACGTTTGGTTCTAGATGATGATTTTCTAGAGTTGTCTATTCAAAGGAAGATATTTTCTCGGGGATTGCTTGTTGATATAATGAAAACTGATTCTCCATCATTAGACTATTGTATGAAGCTTCTACATCGTAGTCCAAATGCATTTACACAATTTATTGATATATTGATCACGAGACGGCAAAATGATATTGTTGATATGCTTTTAAACATTAGTCTAGAAATTTAGGACTTTTTTCATAAGAAAGATGGTGCTCAAGGATGATTTCCTCCTCTCTCTCTATATCTCTGACAATTTTTGTTGTTGCTTGCGCATCTACATCGTGACAATGAGTGTCAATATTAACCCAATTCTACCAAACGAGTACCTTATGTAAATACCCACACCGCAGCTTGTTATCGTCTAATGGGCACTTCACAAGTACTGACGAGTATTATAAAGGGTGTATAGACGGCACAACGAGTAAATTGCATAGAGGATATGCTGTACAAATTAGAGGTTGTAATTCCTGTCTTGAAGAGGTGTGTGACTCTCATCCTAGAGGCCACCTATGCTCCAATTGTCATTATGATAAATGTAATCAGTGGGAGAATACGGTACATATCCCGGTATGATTGGAAAGAATCCTAACCGTGATTTCAGTCTATTGCTACGAGATTGGTATCGTCGTGGTTTTAGATTGTTCTGGGAGGAGGAGCCGGGTCAACGATTCAACTGCTGGAATAGCAAAAGAATATTGTTTATAAGTCATATTTGTGAAGACATTGGTTGTTATGATTATAAGCCCACTGATTTTATTTGGCTTTGACGGAATGTGATTCGCCACTTGAGGACACTGTTTATGAAATTGCTTCAAATAGGGAAATTGAAAAATGTGAATTCTATAGAATGAATGAGCATAGTATCATTGACTATACAAAGAGATATGACAAGATTGAAGTCACACTCTACTGTAGAAAATGTGACCCTGACATTGCACTACATCAGGATCAGTACACTGTGAATTCAGATAATCTACCTGCACTAGTTGTTGTCGACAAATACCTAGTAGTGGATGAAATCTAAAGAGTAGAAAAGTCGTTTTATCATGTATATAAAATTTTTTTTATTAATAAAAAATTTCACATATATCTTTAGAACATTTTATTCTTAAGACACAAAAATCAATATTAATTAAGATTGTAAGTATATTCTCCACTAGAAAGTCATTCAATCGAGGTAGGTCAACGTAGATGTCGAGAAAATACTTGTATTTTTAGCCACGGCACCTTAACATGAAAATGAGTCTTGAATGACAGCCACATGTCTTAGTCGTTAAATCCTGTACTGTTCGTTGATTTTGAATATTGGTTTTCCCCCTACGTAAGTTAAAGTTGCTAGTGTATGGTACGTAGAATTTATATAATAGACAAAAAAGATCAAAAAATTTTATGTTCTTGGCTATTAGACGGATACTTAACCAGGGACTGCACGGGAAAGTTGACAAGCAGCTTTAAACAAGGAAATATGTGTTTCAAGGGTTCGGAATTTTTCATTTCATTTCAAATGTAGACCATAGAACCTGTCCTGGGAAATGCCAGGATTCATATTAAATATATTGAGTATTTTATTTGTTTTCATGGTGCTAGGTCTAGTAGAACACTGCCGTCGGGTGTGATTTCCCAATAGGTTTCAAATTGACTCAGTGATATTAGCGTGATACTCTCAGTCAGAGCATCGGCAAATGTACACTCTAAACGTACATTCCCTGTTCGTACTATGCTCATATCCTGTGTGCCAGACAAATCCAAAACAATAACCACATGATTTTTTGAAAATATTGAATCGGTTATTCCATTTTCAAATAGTTGGGAGTAATGATCTAGGGATTGCATGGTCTACTCGTACAGAGTTCTATAGGATTTTTTGTCAAATGATAAAGTGTACAGTGGAATACCATTCACTTTGCACACAAGGCTAGATAGACCGAAAAAAATTAAAATCATGGGGGGATTCAGTCCAGGATCCAACGGCACTGCCACTCTTCACAAAGGCCAAAGCCAATTTTGATAGGATTTCTCCATTGATAAATGATGAATCGCTATAGCTACGAGAGCCGGTGGCAATGTGACGTTGATTGGTGATCGTATGGGGGACAAGAAGTTGAATGTTGTTACCATTGGCTCTTAGCTTTTCCACTGCCAATGCAACAGAGCTCATAACCTGTTGTTTTCGGATGTGGAGAATTGCCGATGTGATAATGACATTTGCATCGGGTGCTGCAGGAAGTGTTTTTCTCAAAATGAAATTCGATGGGGCCATCTGTAACTTTATGTCAATCTTGATATTGGGGGGTAGCCATTGGGATATATTGAATATCTCATGATTTAATTTTCCAACTAGATGATACTCCTGGGTCATTGCAGTAGTCAACTCACCGTCAGTATCAACACCTGATCGATATTCATAGCCTAATGATTGTCCTCTCAACTCCTTGTAAGCCTTTGGTGTCATCATCATAAATTGTATGTAGCTTGCATAGTTTGATAAATTATTGCTAGTGTTCACCAATGTTCCTTTAATAAATCCATTAATTTGTTTGAATAGGTTGTGTAGAATACAGTTTACATAAGAGAGACCATCGCCAGCATTTGGAGTTGTATTATCTAAATTTTTCTTCGCCACAACATTTAAATCAATAAATGTTGATGACAAATAAATGAAATAGTACTAATTGGAAAATATTTCAAAGTGTCTGTATTCCGAGAGGGGTTTTTGGGGGTGAAACTGTTCATAGTAGCCACACTTTAGCCTAACATCAGCATTTTCAGCATTGAATAGATTCAATGAGGACCTGATTAATGGATACGATTCCTTGTGGGGGAGATAAGTCATCTTAAACAAAGAAGTACTTCTTTAATCTAACAATCTTTTTCTTTTTCTTCTTCTTCTTCTTCTGTTTATTGCTCTTCCCTTTTTTACTCTTCAAAGTCTTTATTGAATTTCTTCGCTTCCTGTCTGGGTCGAGACTGATGAGTCAAGGAAACGAATGCATCCTTTTCAATCCCTCCCAATTTTGTCAAGATTTTAGTTGCTGACCAACGGCTCTTGCTAAAGATCTAATATTTTCCTTAACCCTATCCTATAAATTCTTGCCTGACCCCCAGGCCTGTATTTTAGACGCAGAAAAATTCAATGTAGCAGATACAAGATATTTTCGGGCAAGGGGTAGTGCAGAACTAAATAGCCTAGCAAACCAGCTACCAAGACAATAGCCAGACATTGTAGTACGCCCCTTGTAGTAGTCCAATCCATTCCCTATTTGACGTGGACTCAAAGCACCAACATAACAATCGATATCGGGACAGACAAATGGAATTCTCCTATTGTTCATTTTAGGTGATTGTGCTGTCTTTGACAATGGGTCGAAAATGACATGTAATCACTGCTAAGCCTTTTGTTATTGCTAGAAGATCACCTAATTGACTTCTTAGTGTTAACTTACAGAGTTCCAAATAGGAAGTGTTTACAGGAACATACTGAAGCTGCTTCATATTATAGTTATGAAGAAGTTCATGAGTTGTTTTTCGTTAAAGAACATGTAGGAGGGGGACATTTGAATTAGCGACTCTCGACGATTCCACAAAGGATGCATAGAGAAATATGCAAGAGTCCGAGGCAAAACCAGGTGGATAATCAGCAAAAATAACTTGATTCATCCCGTAAACAGTGTCAGCATTTTTCCCATTGATCATATTCTGTTTAAAGCCAAGAACATCTCTCAGATTATCATTGAGAATAATTATTTCAGTGTCAAGAGGTGAGGTAATATAAATCCTGTCATGTTCCAATGAATAATTAAAGTGAAATTTACCATTCCTACGATATGAGTTTTTTCTATTGATTGCACGAAACAAATCTCCCATATTATCATATTCAATGTATTTCAATTTAGAATGTGGATATTAACTAGATTTAAGTGCTTCCGCCGATTCATGGTAGAAATAGTTCAACCCTTTCATAGTCCAATCGAGAGGTATAACTTTTATATCATACACACGATCCTTTCTCAGGATGTCATAGGTATTTTTGAGAATACAATCAACAATAGAAAAGTCATACGTACAAGCCACCTTATTGATAGGAATGATTTTTGTCCCAAAAATAATCTTTATAGTAACCTAACTATAGAGAGGATCGGACACATTGTACATGAAAGTTACAGGTCGCCACTTGGTCCGTTACAGCATCTTCAAAACCCATCCAAGAATCAAAATCAGAGTTGTATCCTAGCCACCGAACGGGTAAATGCTTCCTACCACTGCTAGTATGTGTTTCTAATATCTTCTCAATTTGATAGATTTCACTAGCATTTCTAACTATTTATAATTCATGGTCCTAAAAGACGCAGAGGATTTCGTCATCTTTGGTATCACGCAGGCGATAAGTTATGAGTTTAGTGTCTAGGATTTTTGCCACTTTAAAAAGTTCTGTGGACCACAAGTAATTCCCCTTTTCAAAAACATTAGTTGTTCTAATAATTCGAACAGTATCACCAACATTGAATTTATTTTTCATCTTCTTGAGAGCTGATTCATTGGAATACTGTTTAAGAAAGGTGTCAAGTGTATCATGATCAGAATGATGAACTTCCTTTGGCGTAGAGTTGGACAATGATCGATGAGGTCGTTGATTATAAATCAATATGATTTTATCTAGATCATGAATAAAAGCCGATGTATTTTTCAATGTACAATATCTTGAAATTAAAAGTCGAATAGTTCTTATCAATCGTTTGGCCAATGCAGCCTTCATAGGACTATGACTAAGATAGAGCAGTGTCCTATATTTAACTAGTATTTTTGCAACATGAAGATTACCAAATTCACTATCACGATCTGATTGAATTTTTTATATGAATCAATTTCGAGACTACATTCTATGGCCAGAGCAACTTCAACGCCTTTCTTCGATCGCAATAGAAATGCATGTGCTAAATGACTAAAAACAATGATTTCAAGTAGAATATACTTGTATTGCCTACTGTGATGTCTTTGAAACTCATCTAGAGTCAGGAGATCTGCTTGCATTATATGCACTGGGTAAAGGGCTTTAGTTTTTCGATATTGATTGGCACGAAGTCTATGATTTCTATGCAGAGTAACACTTGATTCGTTTTTTCGATAGTTTCGTACACTTTTAGTCTCAACACCAGTGACTTTCGAAAGAGGGTTGGGGGAACTTAAACTCCCCGCCTCACCAATATTTTCATAAACATCTTTCAGAACTTCAACCATTTTGAACGTAAACACGTTGTGTAACGTCCGCTACCCTTTTGTATACTGGCGGGTGGTAGTGATAGTGATTTTGAGTTGAGGCGTCTTCAATTTTGTTGAGCTCTCAGCGGTGTAATATTTTCTTCCGATACTGCGTTCAAATCTTCTTCTTCAATTACATTTTCTAATGGTGTCGATGTTGTTGATGATGATGATGATGATGATGATGCATTGTCATTTAATTTTTTTATAATTTTTCTATTGCCAATAATAATGTTGTGCAATTTTAATTTATTTAGAAAGTTGTATAGATGAGCGTCAAATGATAATAGTCCTTTACGATTTGTAACCATGTCATAGATTAAATCAAGAAGATGATAGATCTCGCCCCGGATTGTAATTTCTGTCCCATTGGTCTCAACTTTAATATGTTCATCAACACGCTATATGAGATAGACTAGGAGTGATGTAAATTTTCCAACCATTTTGTTGAAGCTTATATATATAAATTTCATTGCAATTGAACCCAATTCCTCCTTCTATAATCATGTTCCAGAAGCAGAATCCTGAGGAGATAATTCTTTTTTGGGATCACCAGCAGCAACAGTGGGCTTCGACCGATAGGACTTGCGTTTGTCCACTCGGCGAAGTGCATCTTGAAGTAAAAGCAGTTTTTTATCATCCTCAATATTCTCATTGTCAAGGAATTTACTCAGATTGTTCTCAAAGTGCTCGACGGGTGAGAGAGCGAGTTCTACTGGAGTCAATTTATATGGTTTTGCCATTCTCACTAGAGAATACTGTTTAAAAGTCCTGCAATTATTGGCAGTAAAAGTGTGAAAAAGCTACCGCCCGCCTGAAGAAGTCGTTTCTTTTTAAAATTCTTTACTTTCTTTTTAGAGGCCAATGTACGTACTATGGAACGATGTTTCTTTTCCTGTTGCTTAAATACTTCTGGCAGTTTAAAATTAACCTCGGTCAAATTTAAAAAAAGTTCGGATATTAGATTAATGAAATCGTTGTCAATACCATGTTTGAGTATGGCTTTCCTAAGCGGATGTTTTGAAGTGATTAGAACTTAAAACAGATGTATACTTTCCTGTAGTTTCTTCATTGTAATCATGTTGAATTATATATATTTTTAGAGCTAACAGGGAGATTTAGTGTAATTTTACGTTCGAAAACAAATTCGACTAAACGAAAAAATTCGGATATATTTTGATTAATATACAATATGATGTAAACTTCAGGTCTACTATTTACCTGATTGTATTCTGAGAGCAGAAATTTGTGGGCCCCTGGATAAATTTGTTTATTGAGAGTTATTAGCGAGTTAGAATCACGAACAACTCTGTAGATGATATAGTAGGTGCATTTCAATTCAATTGTTCGAATAAATTTGCTTTGGTGACAGACATTTTGTAGAACCATAGTAACGGAAATCTTTTCGTGATAAGAGCAAATACTGAACAGTTGTAGCTTTTCCTGGGACTGTTGTTCAATAGATTCAGCCAGATCGTCAATAATCAACGACGAGTTTTGTTCAATAATGCCGAAAACATCAAGTCCCGGCATGAATTGTATCTGCACCAATCCCATGGTGGCAATTGATTTTATTTTATCATATGACTCCTTCCAAATACTGTATAGATTTTTTTCTGATTTTCCACAAACATTTTATTGCAATTTTTAATTATTTTAGTTAAGAGTGTTGTTTTGCCCGAAATTGACGGACCACGCATAAACTATCTGAATGGTGTTTTAAGTTGATACATGTTCCCTTCAACAGTTCACCTGGACAACTAACTGTAGACTATGGCTGTCTAATGACTAAATAATTTCCCTAGTACTACTCCGTTCAAGAATAATAATAATAATAATAATAATAATAATAATGAGAAGAAGAAGAAGAAGAAGACGAATAAAGAATAATATTTTCTTTTATTAAACATAAAAAAGTAACAATACTTTTAAAAAAATACTACATTGAAAAAGGCACATTAAACATGAAAAAAAAATACACTTTTTAAATTTATTTATAATAAAAAATACAACATTTACATAACCACTAGAAAAAAAAACACTTAAATAAATACACCTTTTTTTTTTTTTAATAAAAAAATACAACATTTAATGAATAATGCACTTGAAATAATATCATACACTATTATTTAAAGCACTTTAAACTTCGGGGTCCCCCCTCCCCCCGGGGGCGGCTATTCCGGCGACAAGGGGCGGGCCGGGAAGCGCCGGGCGCCGGAAGCGGGGGCCCGCTGCGGCGGGCCCGGGCCGGGGCTGGCATTAAATACTGGAAATTGATCTGCCTTGCACACACACACACATTGAAAATTGTTTGTGATAAAGAAAAAAAAAATTAAAAAAAACACCTAATTACCACAAACAACCCTCCCACCCAATTTATACTTTTTTTTTAGTGAATTTAAGTTAATTTTTCTAGACCGAGTTGTTTTCTGTACTCTATAAATTCAACTCGGTGTGAAATTAAATAATGACCGGGTGGTAGTACCTTCACACCATCCTCAAGCAAAAAGATTTTGTCCGATATAGCCCACATGGTATTTTCTTCAACTCTAACTCTGTAGGTTTTAAATTGTAAAAAGTAAAGCGACATCAAATTTACTCTTGGCTCTAGACTAAGTTCAACATAGTTTATACAGTCATTCAGGTCGAAATTATTTTTTAAAGAATATGCAGGTACCCCTTTGCAAAGTTATTTTATATTTTTGCTTGGAATGTTTGCGCAGTATACCTTCGGTCCAGAAAACCCCCTACTGGATATCAGATCGCTACCTGTTTTATATTTTAGCATTAACAATTGATTTGGGGCCTGGCGTTTCACTAGCTCTGGGTAGAGGGAATCGTCCCAGTTAGTGTAGTCCATTCGTGAGCTAATGTACTCGCCATTTTCCAAATCATTCAATAGATTTTCAGTTTTGACTTTTAACAGGAGTGAATCAGTGTCCCCGTAATACACTTGAACTTGTCCCTCAATCGGCCACTGTACCTTGCATACATTTTAATAAAATGACAACATGAGTTTCTCGGATATTTCAGTTATTGCACTTCCGCCTGCAATATTTTATTTAATACAATGTTTCTTTTCTTGCGATGTAGGAGAACCATATTAGAGTCTATAATTGTGAACGATGTGAAGTTTGGATCCGCAACAATTCGAGCACAATCTTTGGGGTTGGTTACAATGTCACATCGACTTCTGTGTCGTACGCTCTCGCACATTTTACCGAAAGCTGAGGTCAAAATGAGTTTATAGACTTCTATTTCAACTTTCGGTTTCGCTTTTGAACGCTTACTGACAAAGATATCAGTGAACGTTATTATGTGAGGATTTTGATCAGATTGGAGGGCTCTATGAATCTTTCTCACTTTGAAACCATTGGACACCATCTATTTCAATAGCAGGGGATGACTGACGATTTTCTGTTTCGGGTTGAAGTCGGCAATTAGATTTTGTTTTGAAGGTATCCACTGCACACTCCCACCCTCTACTAAATATAAACTCTAGGGGCTCAGAAAGACCCTACCCACCGATCAAATTATGCATGGAAAAACAAAGTCTTTTACCGAGTCATGGATTTCCATGGGTATTTCACCGTCAATTTCAAAAAACCATCCCTGTGCCCCATTCTCCTCAACACTGGCAATGTCGGGAAAATTCGAAGCACAGGGATTGTCAAGCCATTTATAATTGCCACACGGCAAACAGTAGTGAGACATTGCCGATGGGTAAAGAAAATTCATATCCAAAAAAACTGCGTCCGACTTTTCATCGGTGTGCTGTCCACTCGGATCATTTTTCATGATACGATCCCCGTGAGAACATACCCACCCCTAATTGATCTCTCTACAAACAGATGCTGATCCACATCGGCGATCAGACCTATTTCTTCTTTGCTGATTTTAAGTATCAAGTCAATCACCAAATGGGGAGTGGAAAAAGAAAAACATAAACCAACCCAAATTCCCCATATATTTTATCCGTATTTTTTCACACAATGTCAAGAAGAGTGAGTACGTCACTGTCCAAGTAAAGTTTACAATAATCCCACCCATTTTTACATCCGCACTTTGCCCAAACCCTCTTAGCAAATTCATAGTCGTTAGTGGTGCACTCACTCTCGGTAAGAGAATTGAAAAAACCTCCAATGGGCGGTAGTGACACCTCATCTAGCCTCGAGCCAGAGTTGTAATAGTCATATGGATATATACCCTTACTAGATAGAATATCAAACATTTCATCATCGGAACCGCGCTGTTTAAGGAGTGAGAAGCTATCAAAAGTATAGTCCTTCTACACCTGAATCAATTCACTTAAATATCTAGGGAAGAAGTTTAAATGGTGTAAGAGACGGATTTATTTCAGGCACGTGTTACCCTCGTCAACTGTTTTCCACATGAATTCTAGCAGCAGTAGCGTCTCCGATGATTTGGGTATGATATTATATGAAAAAGAACCATATATCCATGCGTCATCTACAACTCCTCCCTTGGAAATGCGGGCCAACGCCGGAAGAACAAACTTTAAGTCGTAATTCGAATTGTGTATAAAAACAGGTACGAAATATTGTTGTCTAACGTTTAAATTGCATGACTGGTGTGATACCCCTCTAAAGTTACTCCCTCCCGATGTAATTTCCTGCCACAAATGATCATGGTCGATCACCTTCCTCCTCCCCCCAGTCCCAACACCATCATCAAATTCTCCCTTGCAAACCGAACACACTTTACGATTTTTAATGGCCACTATGTCATCTGGTGATAGGAGCATAGGATAGTTTGTATAACAAAGGCGCGAAATCGCACCGTTCGCTGTTTTGATTAGACTGACCAATGCCGAGCGCATGCAGTCTTCACCGTCACTCAACATCTCAACTACATCCAACACTTGCATGGTATTATTGGAATCTCGTTGCGCGTGAGCGTAAGAGACCCCTATGGCTTCATGTAATGTTAACACGATTTGAATTTGACGGATCGCACACGTCTGTCAGTTTAGCTTCGCAGTCCAAAGCGATCTTATTGCTCTGTAGGAGCGTGTTTTGAAAATTTTTAAAACGTAAGATCGCTCTATCTCCGCTTACCGTCTCCAAAGCCTGGTATCCATGACGTTTACAGTGTTTCATGTGATGATTTAACTTTAAATCAGAGCGAAATCTTGAGCGACATGTTGGACAGTAATAACACACACCATCCCGCTTTTACCCTCCCTCAAAACCCTACTAATATCCGTAATTGGATTGAAATGACCAATTGAATCGGAGTATGTGGGTGGGGTGTATAGAAGCCACACCCAATGTTCTACTGATTCAATTGAAGGAGCCCGCACTGGAAATAATACACCCTTCTTATCGGAACGCTGACCCTCTTCAAATTCTGTTTCATACTGTAATACCATGACACCAATCTTTAAATGTGCATTAGCCCACTCAAAAATATCTATTCCTTTAAGTGTCACGGGAAATTGACCATTTAAACAATTAAAATTTACTTTGGGGAACTTTGAACCCTCCCAACCATTAACTGCCATTTTATCCAAACTTTTCCTAATTGCATCTTTTTGGAATGGTCTGTATGCCACAATTAAAAATGGATACTTGAAACAGTGCAGCCTCGTATCGAAAAAGATTCGCTGTATTCCCCTACCCCCCTCTAACTCAGGCTTATATTATAATTCATTTGCCGTCTTGCCCCCCGGCCCACTTCTTACGATGAAATCCTTCTTAAAACTACATATATTAACATTTAAACTTTCAATAGACTAAGCCACAGATCCACTACCCCCCTCGTTATACTTTTCCCACTTACTTTGAATACTATTAGCCCAATTTAGAAAAACCTCCCCATAATTTGATAAATGCGGGTGAATTGTCAACATCTCTGTGTGCAAGTATTTCGAATACATCTCACCCGCACTTTCATTTAAAAAATATTTTTAGGTCTATTGATGCTTTTAAACTGACCCCCACTCCCCACACTCCCATTTGTTGTTCAAGAATGGCTTGAATTTTATCAGTATATGAATGGGTAATGGCCGAGGGATCTGTTATTATATCCCCCGACACTAGAGAGTTGAAGGGGTCACCAGATTTGGCGCTCTAGACAATTGTTTGGTACAAGGCAGAGTTGGACAGAAAAAAATCTGGAAGAGGGGATACTGTTGTTGTTGTTGTTGTTGTTCTATTACTACTACTACTATCTATATCATTAAGTGGAATGGTGGAGGGTGACAGGGAATTGTTAATAACACCACCACTCCCAGTCTGTTCAATAACATTGGGTGGTGATGGCATGAGGCAGTCCTTTAGTACATATTCCCAAGTGTTTGGGGTCAATTGATAGAGCCAGCCTATATTGTTCTGTGATGGAATTTTGTTATGAGGACCCAGTTCAGATTCACCAGTAACATCACCTCAATGGTCACGCATAAAACTATCTGCCCACCCCGGATCCTCAAGCATGTCAATATCACAGGTTAAGTCGTCTAGGCTAGCCATTTCCCCAAAAACATCATTGAGGAAACCCCTATGCCACTCCATATTCTCTAGAACTAGTGTAGCTTCGTCACTGAACTCCGTTGGTGGTGAAAGAATTGGTCCTGTGAATTCACGTGTTTCATCACTCAATGGTGGTGGTGGTGCTATATACTTAATATGTAGAAAAAAAGTTTTATTTTTTATGTAAAATAACCATTATTTTTTATAAAGTTAACAAACAGTGTAGATCTTTCATATTCAGTGTCCCACTACCTGATCAATTAAAAGAAGAAGAAAAAAAAGTTACAGTGCCTCATGTTTTTCGTAATGACAACTGAACATGTTGAAAATATATTTTGTTTTAGTCAGGAAAATGAAGTCTTATTCTTAGAGGATAAGTTAGAATAAGAGAATGATATATAAAACTAATGGTTTTATTCCAAAAATTTTCAGAATAAAAACGCAAAGTATGGATCTAACTCTAGTGCTTGACCCTCTTGAATATAACTCTCAATGAAATTCGACCGTCGTGCAACTGATGCAGTATGCTATATGAACCCTTGCTCTTCAGCTTCGGTTAATGGACGCGAAGCCCATACATCGGTTGGTGGGGTTGGTGTAATTTTCTCGACAATCCAAGTTTTCCTATGTCCTTTGGCAACGGATTTGTTTGAAGTTGTGGACGTAGTTGACCTGGACTAAATAAATCATTGTAAGAGAGAAGAACTTTTTTTTCTCCATCCATATCAACAATTAAAGTTCAATTAAATTCTGGATGGTCCTTTTTAGAGCCCCCTGGGAGGAGCCTCGGGAACCGGGACCTTCTTTGGGGTAGGAAGATTGAAGCCCTTTGGAGTTGTGATATCGGACTTCACAACACTGTTCAAATAGAACAGCCTCCAATTCTTTCTCGAAAACATCTTTTAAAATGTCCCTAACTGTTTCGTCGAAATAATTGCTTGAAACGATCAAAAATGTTTTCCCCCAAATAATGTTTCTTGACATCACTATGATGAGATAATTGGAAATTATTAAAAAACCCTTTTTCCTGTGTTAATATATCTTATCGAAGATAGACATCCTGTTATAAGAAACCCCACTTTGCAAGGAGCACCTAAAATTCAAATTATACCTGTCGGGCGGATTAAAAATTCAGGTGTACTGATGGGAGATTTTGATAAGCGCAGGATATGTGCAAAAGCTTTGTTCAAAAACATATACCAGTTTAAGAATGATCGCCAACTGTAAAATAGTGAATTGTTTGTTTTTTATATAGTTAGTTTGTTTAAAGGAATATTGGATTATTGCATTAGAAAATGTCTTTGTTAGAAGAGAAGTTAGAGGTAACGTCTTATAGAAATGTATGATAAGCTACTCTTGTGTTATAACCACCCTTCTATATATTGATAATTTTTTTAACTAAAGAAAATGACATAGGACTATTAAAGAATAATTTAGAAAACGATTTAATTTTTACTAATCAAAAGTTATGCACCTAAAAAACTTTAATTTATTTTTGAAAATAGGGAAAGAAAAAAAATTATATATATAATTACAAATTCTGATTGGGCTTCTACACATGAAGTCCCTGGCAAAGTATGAGGGGGGTCAACCTCACGATCTTGAGTAGGCTGGGCTGAGGCATTATGAGAAGCAGCCAATTCTCTTTTCAATTTCCTTCCAGCTTGCGTAGAGCTAACACTGGCGTGAGAGGGCCCTGGCATTAAAAGTTGTGTGGTCGTTGGCTGGTCCAGATCATGTGTAATTCTACCAGCAAATTTGATGATAGAGGGCCTTGCGGCTTGCATTAATGTAGCTTCGTTCCATCTTGCTTTCTTTTCCAAAGGGGGGTAATTTCACGTATCCTTTTCCTTAAATATAATGCAAAATTTAACATGAAAAAAAAATCCCCTTTTTTCTATTGTGTTGGATAAATACATAAGAGTTCAAATTTTTACCTCATCCTCCTGTTTAAAGGTGAAAAATTTATTGTTGATTAAAGTATGATGTACCTTATTGCTTAAAGGTGTTCCTATTATTAATTTCTTGACCTTGCTTCTTCTTACTGCTAAATATTACCGAAAATTTTATTTTCTTCATCGGTTTATTTTTGTAGATCATGAAGGCATTATTTTTTCACTGAAAATTAAAAAAAAATGATATTTTTCAAGGAAATCCCAAAAGAATTATTATTAAAATCATTAGGGGGAGGGATAGGGGAATCAGCGCCTCATTCATCATTTAGCACTAGAAAGTCGTTCAGACGTGGATTGTCACCATAAATGTTGAGAAACTGCTTGTAAGTATAGCCGCGACATCGGAACACAAATATAGTAGGGGTTCTATCATTTGTTGTGTTAGCTTAGGGACATTTCGCAGTATAAATGCACTTAGGAAGGTCAAGGGTTGGTTAAAAAATTGGAATTGTCAGTGAAAAACTCACAAATATAGCTCTTAATATGGCTTTTCAGTTTGTTTCCCCAACAAAAATATGCAAATATGATAAAAACAGGCGAAATTCCCTTTTAAAAACAACATAAAACTTTAAACATGGGCTAAAGAGAACCTTAATATTGATAAAAAAAATTTGTCCTTAGTAAACACATATAAGAGATATAATGTCCTCAGTAAAAGCCTGTACGAGATTTAATTTCCTTAGTAAATAAGTGACATTAACGAAAATGAGGGCACATCAACGGAACGAGAGCTTCGATTAACCACCATCAAAGTTTCACAATGTCACCCGTGTGTTACCACCCCCTCAAAAAATAGGGGGGTGAAATGAGTTACTCAGAATCATGAAGGCACTATTTTTTCACTGAAAAAAAATTATATTTTTCAAGGAAATCCCAAAAAAATTATTATTAAAATCATTAGGGGGAGGGATAGGGGAATCAGTGCCTCGTTCATCATTTAGCACTAGAAAGTCGTTCAGACGCGGATTTGTCAACATAAATGTTGAGAAACTGTTTATAAGTATAGCCGCGACATCGGAATTAGACAAAGCCCGTTTATACCAAGAGCCTGTGAAATTTGACTCCCAAAACTGTCACTCTCTTTGTAACACGCAAGCTTTTCATTCAAACCGGAAAAATATAACATGTTTGGAAAAAGCTTGTTTCTGAATGATAAAGAACTGTTTTTCAAAACAATTAAAACTTGTAAACATATCTGTGGAGGAGATATTTTATTTACATAATAGAAAAAAACGTGCTTTGCCGTTGCTATCGAATATACTCATCATATTCTTAAGATTTTGTATTGTTGGAGGGGGGGGGGGCTAAGTACCCCCTGAAATGTCAATGTACTAGTAAAACGTTTTTTTTAATTTTTTCTTTTGGGAAATAAAAGAATGAAAAGTGTACTCGCATTGAAAATTGACGAATCCATTGTTTTCAAAGTTAATAATATGTAATGTACTATAACCAATGTGTTAAAACATAATGAAAATTGGAATGCAGTGTATGAACATTTTATAGGGTTTTTTGCTTGAGTACATTATAGCTTGCCAAGTTTTTTAAAAAACCGACTAATCAAGTCATCATATGGACTAACCGCCAACAAAAATGTGTGTCACATTAGAAAACCCGTCTGGTAAGGTAAGTATCGTTCGTTGTAATAGATGACTGGCCCTGGTAACCCAATGTACCGGTTAAACTACACGCATATTTTTGTAGGCGTGAATGTAGGATTGAATGTAGGACCGGGATTCCCTATGGCCTTACTACTACTGTGTATATTGCAATATTTGCAATAGCATATTGCATCTGTCTGGTTTTTATGCAAAGTAACAAAAGAGACGAAAATTAATGAACAAGAGAGTATTGAAGAATTATGGTATGCAAAGCAATAGTTGGCAGGGAAAGTCACTGGTGATAAATCGCTACGGGTGGCACCGTGATTTCGTGATTTTCGGGGATTGGGGGAACCAAATTTTTTTTGGGATAACGCATAGATTTTCGGGGAAACACCCGAAAATTCGGGGATAGTGCAAGAACTGCTTGATTTCTAATCAGGAAAATCGAAATACTAAACCACACGAGAAGGGAAAGCTCTGGCTTTGCGGTTGACGCAATAAAGAATTGCCGCAAAAATAATTTAAAGTCGACCGAACGTCGTCGCCTGTGCCGGCGGCGGCGTGCCTGCGGTGCGCCGGCGGCGTTACGACACTTCAGCGGTGTTTGACCGGGCCTCTCGTCGGTGGCGTTTGGTCGATCCGCCGGCGCGGCGCCGGGGTCTAGTCTAAGCTATAGCTGTTAGGACTTTTAATAAGGCTTCCTATTTTAATTATACGGCCCTTATGTTTCAGTAGCCGTTCTTAAAAAATGGGACAAACAGTAGAAATATGACATAAATAGCAAGGTATTGAAGAGGAGGCAACCCTTCATATACGGAATAATTTCTGTTCGGTTTGATATACATATATGAGGGGGTTCGCCCCCTGGTCTCTTTACGCTAAAATCACAGAGGCCGTTTAATTAGAACAAATAGCTCTTTTGAAAGTACTAAGAAAAACTTTAGCTTAAAGAGCGAGGTATTGACGACAGGGTGAACCCCCTAATATATGTAATAATTTCTGTTAGTAAAACTTTTCATGTTCTTCCTTACTTTCAGTTGAAGAAACATTTTTTAAATAATGCTGGTAAATCCGGCACCCCCTTCGTGAAACATTCCCTTCCCCATGAAAAATTCCTCTATGGGTAGATCCTCCCACGTAAACCCCTACCCCAGCCCCGCCCCCTACCAGAAAAATCCCCCCGGGAAATGTCTGTATACATCGCAATAACCTATACTATATGTAAACAATGGGCAATGTTCGAAACTTGCAGCCCTTCCCCTTGGGACTGTGGGGGGTTAAGTCATCCTTAGAGACATAGTTTTTACATTTTTCGAGTAGGCTGGACCAAATGGCTATCTCAAAATTTCAATCAAGTGACTTTGGTAAAAAAAAATGAGCGTAGAAGTGGGTCTAGATGCCCTCTAGTTTTTTGGTCACTTAAAAAGGGCACTAGAACTTTCAAGTTCCGTTTGAATGAGCCCTCTCACAATATTTTATAACCACTGGGTCGAAACATTCACCCCTGAAAAAAAAACACGCATCGTGATATTTCTTCGAGCAAAAAATTCAAATTTCCACCTTTTTGCAGATAGGAGCGTGAAACTTCTTTAATAGGGTTCTCTGATAAGCTGAATGTGATGGTGTAATTTTCGTTAAGTTAATTAAAAATACAAAATTCCACATTTTTGCAGATAGGAGTTTGAAGCTTCTTTAATGATGTTCTTTGATAAGCTGAATCTGATGGTGTGATTTTCGTTAAAGTTAATTAAAAAAATTTGCAATTAAAACAAAATTTTATTGTTTAAAAAAAATTGAGTTGCGAGAAAGTCAAACTTTAGCGTAAAGAGTGATGCGTTGAGGAGGGGACAGCCCCTTTCATATACAGAAAAATTTTTGTTCGTTTTAAGTTTTAACGTCGTTCCTTACTTTCAATTAAAAAAAAATTGTTTTTTTTATTTCATTTGTGAACGTTTTTGAATTATTGCAGGTTTTGATTTTGGCTCACCGTGCATGAATAATTAAAACGAAATTTTCATACTAATTTTACTTTTATTTGGTTAAATGGCATTCTCGAAACTTGTTGAATAGTATTTACGAACGTTTTTATTAGTAATAAATATACGTAACTTACGTAACGAACTTCTATATTCATATATTTTTAATACGTATATTAGGGGGTTTGCACGCCAAGTCAATACCTTGCTCTTTAAGCTAAAGTTCGAATTTTATTCCAATTCTTTAAAAATGAACCCTTAATCACAAAGGCCATTAATTAGAATAAATAGCTCTTATGAAAGTAATAAAAAATCTTTGGCTTAAAGAGCGAGGCATTGACTAGAAGGTGAACCCAATCATATAGCTAATAATTTTTTGTTCGTTTTAAGTTTTAATGTTGCTCCTTACTTTCAGTTGAAAAACTTGTTTTTTTTTATATTTAATTTCTGATTTTTTTTTAAAATAATGATGGGAAATCCGGCGCCCCCTTCATAGCAATATCCTCTCCCCCCTGAAAACTTCCTTCATGAAAAGATCCTCCCATATAACCCCCGACCCACCCCCACCCCCACTACCAGAAAAAATTACCCCTGAAAACGTCTGTATACTTCCCAATAACCAATACTATATTTTAACATTGGGTAAAGTTCATAAATTTCAGCCCTCCCCCTTTGGGCTTTGAGGGATTAAGTCATCCTAAAAGACACAGTTATAATATTTGCTGAACAAAATGGCTATCTCAAAATTTTGATTGGGTGAATTTGGGGAAAAAATGAGCGTGGGAGGGTGCCTAGTTGCCCTCCATTTTTTTGGTCACTAAAAAAGGGCACAAGAACTTTTAATTTCCGTTCAAATGAGCCCTCCCACGATATTCTAGGATCACTGGGTCGATACGATTACCCCTGAAAAAAAAAAAAAAACGCATCTGTGATCTTTCTTCTTGCAAAAAATTGAAAATTCCACATTTTTGTAGATAGGAGCTTGAAACCTCTAAAGTAGGGTTCTCTTATACGCTGAATATGATGGTGTGATTTTCATTACGATTCTATAACTTTTAGGGTGTCTTTCCCCCTTTTTTCGAAAATCAGCCAAATTTTCTCAGGTGCGTAACTTTTGATGGGTAAAATTAAACTTGATGGAACTTAAAAATTTGAGATCAGCATTAAAATTTGATTCTTTTGATGTATCTATTGGTATCAAAATTTGTTTTTTAGAGTTTCGGTTACCATTGAGCCGGGTCGCTCCTTACTTACAGTTCGTTACTACGAACTGTTTGATGACACAGAATAATAACAATGTAAATATAATTTTGTTTACGATTTCAAATTTTCATAAATATTTCGTACTTTTTCCAATGGGCAGACAGGGTGTCGAAGAGCCTCTCATCCACTATCGACCTAAAAGATTAAACACAAAGGGAAAGAGTAGGCAAATACTAATATTTGTTAGGGAGTGGTTATTAACCTACTTTGTCCTATTGTATTTTCACACTCAATGGCCATTTTGTAAAATAGCTTCTATTGTTGATCAGTGTCTCAACAAGTACCGGTAATCCAAAATAAATTTAAAAACAACCACATAACTACCAGTATACACCCATTACAGCCACTTGATGCCTTTGAATAGTGAAAAATATACTTTACAAAAGGGCAACTAAAGGAAACAGAAGGCAGCCTATCTCTAGGACGGTAGCCTTATTTATTTTAATTTCCCTTAGGCCGCTCAATTTTACATGTGGGGAGAATTCTCAAGAGGAATTGTGGAAGGATTTTCCACGAGGGGATTTCCCGAGGGAATTTTCCAAGGGAGGGAATTTTTCGAGATAAGGGGGAGATAATTTCCGGTGCTAAGCATATTCCTCCCCCCCTCCCGCAGAAAATTTCCCAGGAAAATTCTTCTTGAAAAATTCTCCCTGCAGAATATTTCCCCCAGAAAATTCTCCTGGACCCACCTGCAGTGATAATTCCCCTGGGAAAATTTCCCCGTGTTGAAAATTCTCCCCACGTGCCAAATTGACTGGCCAATGAAAAAGTAAGACAAATAAAGATAATGAAAAAAATAAGTAATTTTGCATATACTACCTATATTCCAAAATATAAGCAAAATATAGGATTTACAATATCCTAAAGTATTTATTTTTACATTTTAATTTATTTGATTTTGTATGTGTTTTTGGGATGAATACCGGGAGATGAATCAATACAAATAAAAAAGTAGAGGTCTAAACAGGTAAAAGGGCATCAATTCATGAAAATATAGCAAGAAGGGATAAAATGTATTTATCAAAATGTGAGGGAGGGAGAATTTAGTTGCTTTTTTATTTATTTTCAACAAAAATACCAAATAAGGTATTTTTCGAAACCCAGGGGTAGTTAAGTAAATTTAAGAGGGAAATTGCCTCTCCACCTCCTCCCCAATTGATACGCCTGGGCATGTATGTGTCCCATATTTTAATTTAAAGGAGAGGATGGCCTATATTTCGGGTAAGGGGGATTAATTCTGTCAAAGCAGCAAAGAACATATGAATTTTGCCACAAGCATGGGGGAGTATATAGAGCTCGGGAGAATCAGGGGGAGGGACCTTGAATTGGAGTTTTCTTCGTGTATTTCACTGCATACCAGTATGTCAATCAGCGATGAATGTCACAGAATTGCAAGCAGCTTATAATGTTGCTTACATTTGAAAAAACACCTGATACGTTTTGGTTGCTGACAGCCAGTCCATCCCGACACATCAATCATTTTTAATTCCAGTAGGAATCCCTTAAGCTGATATTGAAATTTACTTTTCTTAGGTCAAGCTGATAACTTTTGATAATTAGTCATTTTCAATTTCTAACAGCATCTTTCTCAAGAAACCTTCTTCGTACAATCTTTCCTAGAAAGTCTGAGAAATTTCCGCAATGACGAATAAGAATCGTAGCCATAGTTATAAGTCCTCTAAAAGTTTGTCAGCTTTCATCTTTGTGATCATCAAAATTTAATTTAAATTTTAATTATACTTTTCAATTAATAGTTTTTCTGAAACTTTTAGTTTCTCAGTTCTTTTATTCGATTTTTGTCGTAGTCACAGCCAGGGGCCAAAATTACAAATAGTAACCCTCGGTACGTAGGTTACACTGCAACTTGTTTCATGGATTTGGATGAATTTAAATAAATGGTAAATTATATGAAAGAAATTGGTAAATTATATGAAAAACTAGGAAAAAACTTCATATTTGTCCGAACAATCCACTTCATAATCTATTAGTTTTAATACCGCGAATAATTTTCAACTTTTTTTTTCATTTCTTAGACTATGAAACAAAATTAAACAAAAGCACTGAAACAAAAGAAATGAAACAAAAGAAATGAAACAAAAGCACTCAAGGTATACGTATATTAGGATGATAAAGTAGATGCAAAATATAATTAGATATAAGAAACATGGTATAAATTTTCATTTAGCTCTTCAGTAAACATACCAGTAGTAATAGTACAATAGATATGAGCAGTGCTTGCGTAATTTGTCTTATCTCTAGCATGTACATGAATATACAGTACAGTTTCACGTCCACATTGCAAAAAGTGACCAATCCTTTACCTATAAAGTGGTCAAACACGTTTTCAACCAGATGGGTTTTTGAAGAACATTCAGCATGGCGTGTTTTATTTTTTTTATTTTTTTTTGGCAATTGACATTTTTTCTGATAACAAGTTTCATTCATTGCGATCGTAGCTCTATGGTGTGGATGACTTGAAAATAAAATTTTTAACGAGAAATGTCTGAAAAGTGTTCTTGGGGAGATGGGTTGATGACAGAAGGATCTCATAGAGTAGTTATAGTGTGATAGTGGGGGGGGGTCTAGTTGCTAGTGAAAAACCCGTGTGGATGACTTGAAATAAAAAAATTTAACAAGAAATCTCTGAAAAAATATTTTTGGGGTGATGGGTTGATGGCAGAAGGATCTCTTAGAGTAGTTATAGTGTGATAGTGGAGGGGCGAGTTACTAGCGAAAAACCCGTGTGGATGACTTGAAATAAGAAATGTTAACAAGAAATCTCTGAAAATATATTTATGGGGGCATGGGTTGATGGCAGTAGGATCTCTTAGAGTAGTTATAGTGTGATAGTGGGGGGTGAGTTCTTAGCGAAAAACCCGTGTGGATGACTTGAAATAAAAAAAATTAACAAGAAATCTCTTAAAAAAATATATTTGGGGGAAGGGGTTGAAGGCAGAAGGATCTCTTAGAGTAGTTATAGTGTGATAGTGGGGGGCGAGTTGCTGGCGAAATACCCGTGTGGATGACTTGAAATAAAAAATTTTAACAAGAAATCTCTGAAAAAATGTTATTGGGGGGATGGGTTGATGGCACAAGGATCTCTTAGAGTAGTTATAGTGTGATAGTGGGGGGTGAGTTGCCAGCGAAAAACCCGTGTGGATGACTTGATATATAATTTTTAACAAGAAATCTCTGAAAAAATATTTTTGGGGGGATGGGTTGATGGCAGAAGGATCTCTTAGAGTAGTTATAGTGTGATAGTGGGGGGTGAGTTGCTAGCGAAAAACCCGTGTGGATGACTTGAAATAATTTTTTTTAACAAGAAATCTCAGAAAAAATATTTTTTGGGGGATGGGTTGATGGCAGAAGGATCTCTTGGAGTAGTTATTGTGTGATTGTGGAGGGCGAGTTGCTAGCAAAAAACCCATGTGGATGACTTGAAATAAAAATTTTTAACAAGAAATCTCAGAAAAAATATTTTTGTGGGGATGGGTTGATGGCAGAAGGATCTCTTAGAGTAGTTACAGTGTGACAGTGGGGGCGAGTTGCTAGTGAAAAACCCGTGTGGATGACTTGAAATACAATTTTTTAACAAGAAATCTCTGAAAAAATAATTTTGGGGGGGGTGGGTTGATGGCAGAAGGATCTCTTAGAGTAGTTATAGTGTGGTAGTGGAGGGGGAGTTGCTAGCGAAAAACCCGTGTGGATGAATTGAAATAAAAACTTTTAACAAGAAATCTCTGAAAAAATATTTTTGGGGGGATGGGTTGATGGCAGAAGGATCTCTTAGAGTAGTTATAGTGTGATAGGGGAGGGG
The DNA here is from genome assembly GCF_049724085.1 of Artemia sp. Qi Xiang Cuo. Lineage (NCBI taxonomy): Eukaryota > Metazoa > Arthropoda > Branchiopoda > Anostraca > Artemiidae > Artemia > Artemia sp. Qi Xiang Cuo. The sequence continues at coordinate 72,805,853 of NC_142801.1, read as the reverse complement.
CGAGTTGCTAGCGAAAAACCCGTGTGGATGACTTGAAATAAAATTGTTTTACAAGAAATCTCTGAAAAAATATTTTTAGGGGGATGGGTTGATGGCAGAAGGATCTCTTAGAGCAGTTATAGTGTGATAGTGGAGGGCGAGTTGCTAGTGAAAAACACGTGTGGATGACTTGAAATAAAAAATTTTAACAAGAAATCTCTTTAAAAATATTTTTGGGGGGATGGGTTGATGGCAGAAGGATCTCTTAGAGTAGTTATAGGGTGATAGGGGAGGGGCGAGTCGCTAACGAAAAACCCGTGTGGATGACTTGAAATAAAAATTTTTAACAAGAACTCTCTGAAAACACATTTTTGGAGGGGATGGGTTGATGGCAGAAGAATCTCTTAGAGTAGTTATAGTGTGATAGTGGGGGGCGAGCTGCTAGCGAAAAACCCGTGTGGATGACTTGAAATAAAATTTTTTAACAAGAAATCTCTGAAAAAATATTTTTTGGGGATGGGTTGATGGCAGAAGGATCTCTTAGAGTAGTTATAGTGTGATAGTGGAGGGCGAGTTGCTAGCGAAAAACACATGTGGATGACTTGAAATAAAAAAATTTAACAAGAAATCTCCGAAAAAATATTTTTGGGGGCTGGGTTGATGGCAGAAGGATCTCTTAGAGTAGTTATAGTGTGATAGGGGAGGGGTGAGTTGCTAGCGAAAAACCCGTATGGATGACTTGAAATAAAAAATTTTAACAAGAAATCTCTGAAAAAATATTTTTGGGGGTATGGGTTGATGGCAGAAGGATCTCTTAGAGTAGTTATAGTTTGATAGTGGGAGTCGAGTTGCTAGCGAAAAACCCGTGAGGATGACTTTAAATAAAAATATTTAAAAAGAAATATCTGAAAAAATATTTTTGGGGGGATGGGTTGATGGCGGAAGGATCTCTTAGAGTAGTTATTGTGTGATAGTGGAGGGCGAGTTGCTAGCGAAAAACCCGTGTGGATGACTTGAAATAAAAAAATTTAACAACAAATTACCTAAAAAATATATTTGGGGGAATGGCTTGATGGCAGAAGTATCTCTTAGAGTAGTTATAGTGTGATAGTGGGGGGCGGGTTGCTAGCAAAAAACCCGTGTGGAGGACATGAATTAAAGATTTTTAGCAAGAAATCTCTGAAAAAATATTTTTGGGGGCATTTGTTGATGGCAGAAGGATCTCTTAGAGTAGTTATAGTGTGACAGTGGGGGGCGAGTTGCTAGCGAAAAACCCGTGTGGATGACTTGAAATAAAAAAATTTTAACAAGAAATCTCAGAAAAAATATTTTGGGGGGGGATGGGTTGATGGCAGAAGGATCTCTTAGAGTAGTTATAGTGTGATAGTGGGGGGGCGAGTTGCTAGCAAAAAACCCGTGTGGATGACTTGAAATAAAAAAATTTAACAAGAAATCTCTGAAAAGTGTTCTCGGGGGAGATGGCTTGATGGCAGAAGGATGTCGTAGCGTAGTTATAGTGTGATAGTGGGGGGAGAATTGCTAGTGAAAATCCCAAATGAAACCCAGTTTTTGACCGTAAACTCTATTTTTTGTAAGAAAATTATGGAAAATACAGTTCTTTGGTTCAAATGTGAAACTTAAGTCTATTTTTGGATCGAAAAATAAAACTATTTCGGTAAAATCTGAGCTAATAAGGGTTTTTTGACCGTAAACCCTAGTTTTTGTAAGAAAATTATGGAAAATACAATTCGTTGGCTCATAGGTGAAACTTAAGTCCAGTTATGGATCAAAAAAATAAACTATTTCTGTAAAATCTGAGCTAATAAGGGTTTTTTGACCGTAAACTCTAGTTTCCTGTAATAAAATTATGGAAAATACAATTCTAGCGTTCAAATGTGAAACTTAGGTCCATTTTGGATCGAAAAATAAAACTATTTCCGTAAAATCTAAGCTAATAAGGGTTTTTGACCGTAAACTCTAGTTTTTTGTAAGAAAATTATGGAAAATACAATTCGTTGGCTCATGGGTGAAACTTAAGTCCAGTTATGGATCCAAAAATAAACTATTTCTTTAAAATCTGAGCTAATAACTGTTTTTGGCCGTAAACTCTAGTTTTTCGTAAGAAAATTATGGAAAATACAATTCTCTGGTTCAAATGTGAAACCTAAGTCTATTTTTGGATCGAAAAATAAAACTATTTCCGTAAAATCTGAGCTAATAAGGGTTTTTGACTGTAAACTCTAGTTTTTTGTAAAAAAAAATTATGGAAAATACAATTCTCTATTTCAAATGTGAAATTTAAGTCCATTTTTGGATCAAAAATAAAACTATTTCCGTAAAATCTGAGCTAATAAGGGTTTTTGACCGTAAACTCTAGTTTCTTGTAAGAAAATTATGGAAAATACAATTCTCTAGTTCAAATGTGAAACTTAAGTCCAGTTTTGGATACTCATAATGATGAGGACTGATGGTTCTAATTCAATATTTTTTTCATAAAAACTAACTTTTTTTTAAACTTCAAAATTATTCAACTTTTTATTTTTTTTGTACGTATCTTAAAATGACAAAATATGCTTACGGCTCTAACAATTGTACTCTATGATTGCTCAGAGACACGATGTGGCTTTCCCGCTGGTATTCTATGTCCGGTTATCGACACTACCTAGTCTAATATATTCATTAAATCAGTATTTTTTACGCAGTGGAACGATAAACACATAGGTCATATCGTTAAAAAAAAAGTGAAGATGGAGCATTTTAATAAAGTGTGTTCACATGACAATGTTATTGTAGCATTGAATGCCGACAAGGAGAAGTATTGAAACATACTTGAAACAAGAAACAAGAACAAGAAACTATGAAACAAGTACAAGTGGTAGCACTATTGGAAATATATGCATGCATTGTCGTGACAGTAAGGAATTAAATTTCTTTGGAATACCAAAAAAAATTCAACTCTTATGATGGTGGTTATGCGAGATTGAGATCTCCAGAGATGATTGCACTCAAAGAGAATGCCAACATAAAAATAATCGTTGATGATAGAGGACAACTCCTTGCTACTGCTGCGGGTAACACATTACTTACTGATACATCCAATCGTCAGCTTTCGGGTATTAGCATGCAACGAAAGGTCAATAAAAGAAAGGCCTACTCTTCTACTAATATCGTAAACCATATCTTGTCTACGTGCCGAAACTTTTACCTGTGTAAAAAAAATGTGATAATAGACAGTGAAATTGCCAGAAAAATAAAAAGCGCAGTGTCAGAAAATTTCACTATGGAATATAAAGATGAATCAATGAAAAACAAAGCACCAGCCAACGTTACTGACATTGATCAAACAGTCAATGAACCAAATAATACCAAATAAGAAAAGCATATTGAGCCTGTTGATGAGACACCAGTAAAATTTGTGTATGACTCTAAATGGAATAATGATTATTCTACTGATTACGAACTAAGAGAAGACAATAGCTACAATATCAAGAGAGAACATGGGGAACTATTTTATGGAACAGATTCAAAATGTCCAAAGTTAATCATTGATATTAATATTGTATCTTAATATATTTTTTTATTAATATTCTACATTGCATTATTTCATTAGAAATATATTACGCATTACCTTGTCGTTTGTTCAATATTTTTAGAGGATGCTAGCATATCAAACATTTAAAATGTCTATTAAAACATCAGAGATTCAAGAAATGGAATTCACAGACATCTATTATCACGAATAAGGGATAGCATTGACAAAATAATACAATTAGAACGAATATATTCCTTATCAACATTTGTTGATGGATATGTCATGATGTTATTATGAAAAAATTGTAAGTAAGTAAGTAGGTAAGTAAGTAAGTAACAAACTCTTCGTGCGCACACGTAACCTCGTCTAAATTAACCTTAAAAAATGAAAAAAAGCTATGTCGACTTTGCATATTTTATTCAACATATCCGACAAATGATTCTGAAAAAGCATTTATTCACTCTGAAATTTAGATTTTGTTAATTATAATTGTTGTAACTGATAAAAGATGTTGATAAAAAATAAATTATTCACTCTGATACTTAGATTTTGTCAATTTTATCCCATGTACCCAAGAAAGGGATGCTGATATAGAATTTCATCAATCTGATACTTAGATTTTATCAATTTTATACCCATGTACCTGAGAAAGGGATGTTGATATAGAATTTAATCAATCTAATACTTAAATTTTGTCAATTTTATCCGATATTTTATCCTATGTATCCAAGAAAAGGATGTTGATATAGAATTTAGTCACTCTGACACTTAGATTCTGTCAATTTTATCCGATGTATCTAACAGAAGATGTTGATAAATAAAATTTATTCACTCTAACACTTAGATTTTGTCATATTTTTCCTATATATCCTAGAAATGGATGTTAATATAGAATTTAATCACTCTTATACTTAGATTTTGTGAAATTGCTGCATTGTCTGTCTAGGAAGTGACTTCAATCGATAATGAATGTTAATAAAGAATTTGTTCAATTTTTTTTCATAATTTCCTGAATTAAATTTCTGTATTGTATATCCAAGAGGTGAATTCAAGAAAGAGTTTGTTACTTACTTACTTACTTAAAAATTTTTCATAATGCAATAATGACATATCCAACAACGGATGTTGATAAAGAATTTATTCATTCTGATACCTAGATTTTGTCAATGTTATCCCATGTGTCTGACAATAGATGTATGAAAATTCCTTTTCTTACATTCCCAATGTATTAATAGACATTCTAAACGTTTGATATGCTAGCTTACTCTAAAAATAATGAACACATAACAATGTAATGCATAATAAATTTTTAATGAAATAATGCTATGTAGAATATTATTACAAAAATATATTATGATACATTATTAATATCAATGATTAACTTTGGACATTTTGAATCTCTTCCATAAAATAGTTCACAATGTTCTCTCTTGATATTGTAGCTATTGTCTTCTCTTAGTTCGTAATCAGTAGAGTAATCATTATTTCATTTAGAGTAATACACATTTTTTACTTGTGTCTCATCAACAGGCTCAATATGCTTTTCGTCTTTGGTATTATTTGGTTCATTGACTGTTTGATCAATGTCAGTAACGTTGGCTGGTGCTTTGTTTTTCATTGATTCATCTTTATATTCCATAGTGATAATTTCTGACAATGCCCTTTTTATTTTTCTGGCAATTTCACTATCTATTATCACATTATTTTTACACAGGTAACAGTTTCGGCACGTAGACAAGATATGGTATACGATATTAGTAGAAGAGTAGGCCTTTCTTTTATTGACCTTCCGTTGAATGCTAATACCCGAAAGCTGACGATTGGATGAATCAGTAGGTAATGTGTTACCTGCAGCAGTAGCAAGGAGTTGTCCCCTATCATCAACGATTATTTTTATGTTGGCATTCTCTTTGAGTTCAATCATCTCTGGAGATCTCAATCTCGCGTAACCATCATCATAAGAGTTGAATTTTTTCGGTATTCCAAAGAAATTTAATTCCTTACTGTCGAGACAATGCATGCATACATTTCCAATAGTGCTACCATTTGTACTTGTTTCATAGTTTAAATGCTTCTCCTTGTCGGCATTAAATGCTACAATAACATTTTCATGTGAACACACTCTATTAAAATGCCCCATCTTCACTTTTTTTTTAACGATATGACTTATGTGTTTATCGTTCCACTGTTTAAAAAATACTGATTTAATACATGCAATAGACTAGCTAGTGTCGATAACCGGACATAGAATACCAGTGGGGAATCCACATCGTGTCTCTGATCAGTCATAGAGTACAATTTTTAGAGCCATAAGCATACTTTGTCATTTTAAGATACGTACAAAAAAAAAAATATAGTTGAATAATTTCGAAGTTTAAAAAAAAAGTTTGTTTTTATGAAAAAAATATTGGATTAGAACCATCAGTCCTCATCATTATGAGTATCCAAAACTGGACTTAAGTTTCACATTTGAATTAGATAATTGTATTTTTCATAATTTTCTTACAAGAAACTAAAGTTTACAATCAAAAACCCTTATTAGCTCAGATTTTACGGAAATAGTTTTATTTTTCGATGCAAAAATGGACTTAAGTTTCACATTTGAACCAGAGAATTTTATTTTTCATAATTTTCTTACAAAAAACTAGAGTTTACGGCTAAAAACCCTTATTAGCTCAGATTTTATAGAAATAGTTTCTTTTTCGATCCATAACTGGACTTAAGTTTCACCTATGAGCCAACGGATTGTATTTTTCATAATTTTCTTACAAAAAACTAGAGTTTACGGTCAATAACCCTTATTAGGTCAGATTTTACGGAAATAATTTTATTTTTCGATCCAAAATGGACCAAAATAAAGTTTACGGTCAAAAAATCCCTTACTAGCTCAGATTTTACAGAAATAGTTTATTTTTCGATCCATAACTGGACTTAAGTTTCACCTATGAGCCAACAAATTGTATTTTTCATAATTTTCTTACAAAAAACTAGAGTTTACGGTCAAAAACCCTTATTAGCTTAGATTTTACGGGAATACTTTTATTTTTCGATCCAAAATGGACCAAAATAAAGTTTACGGTCAAAAAATCCCTTATTAGCTCAGATTTTACAGAAATAGTTTATTTTTTCGATCCATAACTGGACTTAAGTTTCACCTATGAGCCAACGAATTGTATTTTCCATAATTTTCTTACAAAAAACTAGGCTTTACGGTTAAAAAAAACCCTTATTAGCTCAGATTTTACGGAAATAGTTTTATTTTTCGATCCAAAAATAGACTTAAATTTCACTTATGAACCAGAGAATTGTATTTTCCATAATTTTCTTACAAAAAATTAGTGTTTATGGTCAAAAACTGGGTTTCATTTGGGATTTTCGCTAGCAATTTGCCCCCCACTCACCCTCTTACTACGCTAAGACCTCCTGCTGCCATCAAGCCCTCTCCCCCAAGAACACTTCAGAGATATCTTGTTTAAAATTTTTATTTCAAGTCATCCACACGGGTTTTTCGCTAGCATCTCGCCCCCCCACTATCACACTATAACTACTCTAAGAGATCCTTCTGCCATCAACCCATCCCCCTAAAAATATTTTTTCATATATGTCTTGATAAAAATTTTTATTTTAAGTCATCCACATGGTTTTTTCGCTATCAACCCCCCCCTCCCTCGCAGACTACAAGTGCTCTAAGAGATCCTTCTGCCATCAACCCAGTCCCCCAAAAATATTTTTTCAGAGATTTCCTGTTAATTTTTTTTATTTCAAGTCAATCACACGGGTTTTTCGTGAGCAACTCGCCCCTCCACTATCACACTATAACTACTCTAAGAGATCCTTCTGCCCTCACGCCATCCCCCAAAAAATTTTTTTTAGAGATTTCATTTTAAAAAAAATTATTTCAAGTCATCCACACGGGTTTTTCGCTAGCAACTCGCCCCTCCACTATCACACTATAACTACTCTAAGAGATCCCTCTGCCATCAACCCATCCCCCCAAAAATAGTTTTTCAGAGATTTCTTGTTAAAATTTTTTATTTCAAGTCATCCACATGGGTTTTTGCTAGCAGCTCGCCCTCCACTATCACACTATAACTACTCTAAGAGAACCTTCTGCCATCAACCCATCCCCCCAAAAATATTTTTTCAAAGACTTCTTGTTAAAAAATTTTATTTCAAGTCATCCACACGGGTTTTTCGCTAGCAACTCGCCCCTCACTATCACACTATAACTACTCTAAGAGATCCTTCTGCCATCAACCCATCCCCTCAAAAATATTTTTTCAGAGATTTCATGTTAAAAAATTGTATTTCAAGTCATCCACACGGGTTTTGTGCTAGCAGCTCGCCCTCCACTATCACACTATAACTACTCTAAGAGAACCTTCTGCCATCAACCCATCCCCCCAAAAATAAATTTTCAAAGACTTCTTGTTAAAAAATTGTATTTCAAGTCATCCACACGGGTTTTTTGCTAGCAACTCACCCCCCACTATCACACTATAACTACTCTAAGAGATCCTTCTGCCATCAACCCATCCCCTCAAAAATATTTTTTCATAGATTTCTTGTTAATTTTTTTTATTTCAAGTCATCCACACGGGTTTTTCGCTAGCAACTCGCCCCACCCCTATCACACTATAACTACTCTAAGAGATCCTTCTGCCATCAACCCATCCCCCCAAAAATATTTTTTCAGAGATTTCTTGTTAAAAAATTTTATTTCAAGTCATCCAAACGGGTTTTTGCTAGCAGCTCGCCCTCCACTATCACACTATAACTACTCTAAGAGATCCTTCTGCCATCAACCCATCCCCCCAAAAATATTTTTTCAAAGACTTCTTGTTAAAAAATTGTATTTCAAGTCATCCACACGGGTTTTTCGCTAGCAACTCACCCCCCACTATCACACTATAACTACTCTAAGAGATCCTTTTGCCATCAACCCATCCCCTCCAAAAATATTTTTTCAGATATTTTTTGTTAAAATTTGTTAATTTCAATTCATCCACACGGGTTTTTCGCTAGCAACTCACTCCCCCCTATCACACTATAACTACTCTCAGAGATCATTCTGCCATCAACCCATCCCACCAAAAATATTTTTTCAGAGTTTTCTTGTTAAAATTTTTTATTTCAAGTGATCCACACGGGTTTTTCGCTAGCAACTCACCCCCCACTATCACACTAAAACTACTCTAAGAGATCCTTGTGCCATCAACCCATCCCCTCCAAAAATATTTTTTCAGATATTTCTTGTTAAAATTTGTTAATTTCAAGTCATCCACACGGGTTTTTCGCTAGCAACTCGCTCTCCCCTATCACACTATAACTACTCTAAGAGATCCTTCTGCCATCAACCCTTCCCCCCAAAAGTATTTTCTCGGAGATTTCTTGTTAAAAAAATTTATTTCAAGTCATCCACACGGGTTTTTCGTTAGCAACTCACCCCCCACTATCACATTATAACTACTCTCAGAGATCCTTCTGCCATCAACCTATCCCCCCAAAATAATTTTTTCAGATATTTCTTGAAAAAAAAATTTTTATTTCAAGTCATCCACACGGGTTTTTCGCTAGCAACTCGACCTCCACTATCACACTATAACTACTCTAAGAGATCCTTCTGCCATCAACCCATCCCCCCAAAAATATTTTTTCAGAGATTTCTTGTTCAAAAATTGTATTTCAAGTCATCCACACGGGTTTTTCGCTATCAACTCGCCCCTCCCATATCACACTATAACTACTCTAAGAGATCCTTCTGCCATCAACCCATCCCCTCAAAAATAATTTTTCATAGATTTCTTGTTAAAATTTTTTTATTTATAGTTAATCATAAGGGTTTTTTGCTAGCAACTCGTCCCCCACTATCACACTATAACTACTCTAAGAGATCCTTCTTCCATCAATCCATCCCCCCAAAAATATTTTTTCAGAGATTTCTTGTTAAAATATTTTATTTAAAGTCATCCACACGGGTTTTTGGCTAGCAACTCGCCGTCCACTATCACACTATAACTACTCTAAGAGATCCTTCTGCAATCAACCCATCCCCTCAAAAATATTTTTTCAGAGATTTCATGTTAAAAATTTTTATTTCATGTCATCCAAATGGGTTTTTCGCTAGCAACTCGCCCCTCCACTATCACACTATAACTACTCTAAGAGATCCTTCTGCCAGCACCCCATCCCCCCTAAAATATTTTTTCAGAGATTTCTTGTTAAAATTTTTTATTTAAAGTCATCCAGACGGGTTTTTCGCTAGCAACTCGCCCTCCACTATCACACTATAACTACTCTAAGAGATCTTTCTGCCATCAACCCATCCCCCCAAAAATATTTTTTCAGAGATTTCTTGTTAATAAATTGTATTTCAAGTCATCTACACGTGTTTTTTGTTAGCAACTCACCCCCCACTATCACATTATAACTACTCTAAGAGATCCTTCTGCCATCAACCTATCCCACACAAAGTATTTTTTCAGATATTTCTTGTTAAAATTTTTATTTCAAGTCATCCACACGTGTTTTTCGCTAGCAATTCGCCCTCCACTATCACACTATAACTACTCTAAGAGATCCTTCTGCCATCAACCCATCCCCCAAAAATAGTTTTTCAGAGATTTCTTGTTCAAAAATTGTATTTCAAGTCATCCACACGAGTTTTTCGCTAGCAACTCGCCCCCTCCCTATCACACTATAACTACTCTAAAGGATCCTTCTGCCATCAACCCAGCCCCCCAAAAATATTTTTTCAGAGATTTGTTGTTAAAATTTTTTTATTTCAAGTCATCCACACGGGTTTTTCGCTAGCAACTCGCCCCCCACTATCACACTATAACTGCTCTAAGAGATCCTTCTGCCATCAACCCATCCCCCCAAAAATATTTTTTCAGATATTTCTTTTTAAAATATTTTATTTCAAGTCATCCACACGGGTTTTTCGCTAGCAAATCGCCCTCCACTATCACACTATAACTACTCTAAGAGATCCTTCTGCAATCAACCCATCCCCTCAAAAATATTTTTTCAGAGATTTCCTGTTAAAAATTTTTATTTCATGTCATCCAAATGGGTTTTTCGCTAGCAACTCGCCCCTCCACTATCACACTATAACTACTCTAAGAGATCCTTCTGCCATCAACCCTTCCCCCCTAAAATATTTTTTCAGAGATTTCTTGTTAATATTTTTTATTTCAAGTCATCCAGAAGGGTTTTTCGCTAGCAACTCGCCCTCCACTATCATACTATAACTACTCTAAGAGATCTTTCTGCCATCAACCCATCCCCCCAAAAATATTTTTTCAGAGATTTCTTGTTAATAAATTGTATTTCAAGTCATCTACACGTGTTTTTTGTTAGCAACTCACCCCCCACTATCACATTATAACTACTCTAAGAGATCCTTCTGCCATCAACCTATCCCACACAAAGTATTTTTTCAGAGATTTCTTGTTAAAATTTTTATTTCAAGTCATCCACACGGGTTTTTCGCTAGCAACTCGCCCACCACTATCACACTATAACTACTCTAAGAGATCCTTCTGCCATCAACCCATCCCCCCAAAATATTTTTTCAGAGATTTCTTGTTCAAAAATTGTATTTCAAGTCATCCACACGAGTTTTTCGCTAGCAACTCGCCCCCTCCCTATCACACTATAACTACTCTAAAGGATCCGTCTGCCCTCAACCCATCCCCCCAAAAATATTTTTTCAGAGATTTGTTGTTAAAAATTTTTTATTTCAAGTCATCCACACGGTTTTTTCGCTAGCAACTCACCCCCCACTATTACACTATAACTACTCTAAGAGATCCTTCTGCCATCAACCAATCCCCCCAAAAATATTTTTTCAGAGATTTCTTGTTAAAATTTTTTATTTTAAGTCATCCAGAAAGGTTTTTCGCTAGCAACTCGCCATCCACTATTACACTATAACTACTCTAAGAGATCCTTCTGCCATCAAACCATCCCCCCAAAAATATTTTTTCAGAGATTTCCTGTTAAAAAATTTATTTCAAGTCATCCACACGGGTTTTTCGTTAGCAACTCGCCCCTCCACTATCACACTATAAATACTCTAAGAGATCCTTCTGCAATCAACCCATCCCCCCAAAAATATTTTCAAAGATTTCGTGTTAAAATTTTTTATTTCAAGTCCTCCACACGGATTTTTCGCAAGCAACTCGCCCTCCCCGATCACACTATAAATACTCTAGGAGATCCGTATGCCATCAACCCATCCCCCCAAAAATATTTTTTAAGAGATTTCTTGTTAAATTTTTTTATTTCAGGTCACCCACAAGGGTTTTTCGCTAGCAGTTCGCCCTCCACTATCACAATATACTACTCTAAGAGATCCTTCTGCCATCAACCCATCCCCCCAAAAATATTTTTTTCAGAGATTTCTTGTTAAATTTTTTTATTTCAAGTCATCCACAAGGGTTTTTCGATAGCAACTAGCCCCGCCCCTATCACACTATAACTACTCTAAGAGCTCCTTCTTCCATCAACCCATCCCCCCAAAAATATTTTTTCAGAGATTTCTTGTTAAAAATTTTTATTTCAAGTCATCCACAAGGGTTTTTCACTAGCAACTCACCCTCCACTATCACACTATAACTAATCTAAGAGATCCTTCTGCCATCAACCCATCCCCTCCAAAAATATTTTTTCAGAGATTTCTTAAGAAAATTTTTTATTTCAAGTCATCCAAACGGGTTTTTCGCTAGCAACTCGCCCTCCACTATCACACTATAACTACTCTAAGAGATCCTTCTGCCATCAACCCATCCCCCCAAAAATATTTTTTCAGAGATTTCTTGTTCAAAAATTGTATTTCAAGTCATCCACACGGGTTTTTCGCTATCAACTCGCCCCTCCCCTATCACACTATAACTACTCTAAGAGATCCTTCTGCCTTCAACCCATCCCCTCAAAAATAATTTTTCAGAGATTTCTTGTTAAAATTTTTTTATTTCAAGTCATCCACACGGGTTTTTTGCTATCAACTCGTCCTCCACTATCACACTATAAGTACTTTAAGAGATCCTTCTGCCATCAGCCCATCCCCCCAAAAATATTTTTTCAGAGTTTAGGTGTTAAAAATTTTTATTTCAAGTCATCCACAAGGGTTTTTCGCTAGCAACTCACCCCCCCCTATCACACGATAACTACTCTACGAGATCCTTCTGCCATCAACCCATCCCCCCTAAAATATTTTTTCAGAGATTTCTTGTTAAAAAATTTTATTTCAAGTCATCCACACGGGTTTTTCGTTAGCAACTCGCCCCTCCACTATCACACTATAACTACTCTCAGAGATCCTTCTGCTATCAACCCATCCCCCCGAAACTATTTTTTCAGAGATTTCTTGTTAAAACATTTTATTTCAAGTCATCCAGAAGGGTTTTTCGCTAGCAACTCGCCCTCCACTATCATACTATAACTACTCTAAGAGATCTTTCTGCCATCAACCCATCCCCCCAAAAATATTTTTTCAGAGATTTCTGGTTAATAAATTGTATTTCAAGTCATCTACACGTGTTTTTGTTAGCAACTCACCCCCCACTATCACATTATAACAACTCTAAGAGATCCTTCTGCCATCAACCCATCCCCCAAAAATATTTTTTCAGAGATTTCTTGTTCAAAAATTGTATTTCAAGTCATCCACACGAGTTTTTCGCTATCAACTCGCCCCCTCCCTATCACACTATAACTACTCTAAAAGATCCTTCTGCCATCAACCCATCCTCCCAAAAATATTTTTTCAGAGATTTGTTGTTAAAAATTTTTTATTTCAAGTCATCCACACGGTTTTTTCGCTAGCAACTCACCCCCCACTATCACACTATAATTACTCTAAGAGATCCTTCTGCCATCAACCAATCCCCCCAAAAATATTTTTTCAGAGATTTCTTGTTAAAATTTTTTATTTTAAGTCATCCAGACAGGTTTTTTGCTAGCAACTCGCCATCCACTATTACACTATAACTACTCTAAGAGATCCTTTTGCCACAAACCATCCCCTCAAAAGTATTTTTTCAGAGATTTCCTGTTAAAAAATTTATTTCAAGTCATCCACACGGGTTTAGCAACTCGCCCCTCCACTATCACACTATAACTACTCTAAGAGATCCTTCTGCCATCAACCCATCCCCCTAAAAATATTTTTTCAGTGATTTCTTTTTAAATATTTTTATTTCATGTCATCCTCACGTTTTTTTGGCTCGCAACGTGCCCCCCAATCTCACACACTAACTACTCTAGGAGATCCTTCTGCCATCAATCCATCCCCCCAAAAAAAATTTTTCAGAGATTTCGTGTTAAAATTTTTATTTCAAGTCACCCACAAGGGTTTTTCGCTAGCAGTCCGCCCTCCACTATCACACTATACTACTCTAAGAGATCATTTTGACATCAACCCATCCCCCCAAAAATATTTTTTCAGTAATTTCTTGTTAAATTTTTTTATTTCAAGTCATCCACACGGGTTTTTCGCTAGCAACTCACCCCTCCACTATCAGACTATAACTACTCTAAGAGATCCTTCTGCCATCAACCCATCCCCCCAAAAATATTTTTTCATATATGTTTTGTTAAAAAATTTTATTTCAAGTCATCCACAAGGGTTTTTCACTAGCAACTCGCCCTCCACTATCACACTATAACTAATCTAAGAGATCCTTCTGCCATCAACCCATCCCCTCCAAAAATATTTTTTCATAGATTTATTTATAAATTTTTTTATTTCAAGTCATCCACAAGGGTTTTTCGCTACAACTCGCCCTCCACTATCACACTATACTACTCTAAGAGATCCTTTTGCCATCAACCACTCCCCCCAAAAATATTTTTTCATAGATTTATTGTTAAAATTTTTTATTTCAAGTAATCCACACGGGTTTGTCGCTAGCAACTCGCCCCCCCACTATCACACTATAACTAATCTAAGAGATCCTTCTGCCATCAACCCATCCCCCAAAAAAAAATTTTTAATAGATTTCTTGTTCAAAATTTTTATTTCAAGTCATCCACACGGGTTTTTCGCTAGCAACTCGCCCTCCACTATCGCACTATAACTACTCTAAGAGATCCTTCTGCCATCAACCCATCCCCCAAAAATATTTTTTCAGAGATTTCTTTTTCAAAATTGTATTTCAAGTCATCCACACGGGTTTTGCGCTAGATACTCGCTCCTCCCCTATCATACTATAACTACTCTAAGAGATCCTTCTGTCAACAACCCATCCCCCTAAAAATATTTTTTCAGAGATTTCTTGTTTAAAAAATTTATTTCAAGTCATCCAAACGGGTTTTTCGCTAGCAACTCGCCCTCCACTATCACACTATAACTACTCTAAGAGATCCTTCTGCCATCAACCCATCCCCTCCAAAAATATTTTTTCAGAGATTTCTTAAGAAAAATTTTTATTTCAAGTCATCCACACGGGTTTTTCGCTAGCAACTCGCCCCCCACTATCACACTATAACTACTCTAAGATATCCTTCTGCCATCAACCCATCCCCCCAAAAATTTTTTTTCAGAGATTTGTTGTTCAAAAATTGTATTTCAAGTCATCCACACGGGTTTTTCGCTAGCAACTCGCCCCTCCGCTATCACACTATATCTACTCTAAGAGATCCTTCTGCCATCAACCCATCCCCCCAAAAATAATTTTTCAGAGATTTCTTTTATAAAAATTTTATTTCAAGTCATCCAAACGGGTTTTTCGCTAGCAACTCGCCCTCCACTATCATACTATAACTACTCTAGGAGATCCTTCTGCCATCAACCAATCCCCCCAAAAATATTTTTTCAGAGATTTCTTGTTAAAATTTTTTATTTCAAGTCATCCACACGGGTTTTTCACTAACAACTCGCCCTCCACTATCCCACTATAACTACTCTAAGAGATCGTTCTTCCATCAACGCATCCCCCCAAAATATTTTTTCAGAGATTTCTTGTTAAAAAATTGTATTTCAAGTCATCCACACGAGTTTTTTGCTAGCAACTCACCCCTCACTATCACACTATAACTACTCTAAGAGATCCTTTTGCCATCAACCCTTCCCCCTACAAATATTTTTTCAGAGTTTTCTTGTTAAAATTTCTTTATTTCAAGTCATCCACACGGGTTTTTCGCTAGCAACTCGCCCCCCACTATCAAATTATAACTACTCTAAGAGATCCTTCTGCCATCAACTCATCCCCCCAAAAACATTATTTCAGAGATTTCTTTTAAAACAATTTTATTTCAAGTCAACCACCCGGGTTTTTCGCTAGCAACCCGCCCCCCACTATCACACTATAACTACTCTAAGAGATCCTTCTGCCATCAATCCATCCCCCCAAAAATATTTTTTCAGAGATTTCTTGTTAAAAATTTTTATTTCAAGTCATCCACACGGGTTTTTCGCTAGCAACTCGCCCCCCACTATCGCACTATAACTACTCTAAGAGATCCTTCTGCCATCAACCCATCCCCCCCAAAAAAAAATTTCAGAGATTTCTTGTTAAAAAATTTATTTCAAGTCATCCACACGGGTTTTTCGCTAGCAACTCGCCCCCCCCCTATCACACTATAACTACTCTAAGATATCCTTCTGCCATCAACCCATCCCCCCAAAAATATTTTTTCAGAGATTTCTTTTTAAAAATTTTTATTTCAAGTCATCCACACGGGTTTTTTGCTAGCAACACGCCCCTCCACTATGACACTATAACTACTCTAAGAAATCCTTCTGCCATCAATCCATCCTCCCAAAAATATTTTTTCAGAGATTTCTTGTTAAAATTTTTTATTTCAAGTCATCAACAGGGGTTTTTCGCTAGCAACACGCCCCTTTACTATCACACTGTACCTACTCTAAGAGATCCTTCTGCCATCAACCCATCCTCCCAAAAATATTTTTTCAGAGATTTCTTGTTAAAAAAATTTATTTCAAGTCATCCACGCGGGTTTTTCGCTAGAAACTCACCCCCCCCCCCACTATCACACTATAACTACTCTAAGAGATCCTTCTGCCATCAACCCATCCCCCAAAAATATTTTTTCAGAGATTTCTTGTTCAAAAATTGTATTTCAAGTCATCCACACGAGTTTTTCGCTAACAACTCGCCCCCTCCCTATCACACTATAACTACTCTAAAAGATCCTTCTGCCATCAACCCATCCTCCCAAAAATATTTTTTCAGAGATTTGTTGTTAAAAATTTTTTATTTCAAGTCATCCACACGGTTTTTTCGCTAGCAACTCGCCCCCCACTATCACACTATAATTACTCTAAGAGATCCTTCTGCCATCAACCCATCCCCCCAAAAATATTTTTTCAGAGATTTCTTGTTAAAATTTTTTATTTTAAGTCATCCAGACTGGTTTTTTGCTAGCAACTCGCCCTCCACTATAACACTATAACTACTCTAAGAGATCCTTTTGCCACAAACCATCCCCTCAAAAGTATTTTTTCAGAGATTTCCTGTTAAAAAATTTATTTCAAGTCATCCACACGGGTTTAGCAACTCGCCCCTCCACTATCACACTATAACTACTCTAAGAGATCCTTCTGCCATCAACCCATCCCCCCAAAAATATTTTTCAAAGATATGTTGTGAAAAAATTTTATTTCAAGTCATCCACACGGGTTTTTCGCTAGCAACTCGCCCTCCACAATCACACTATAACTACTCTAAGAGATCCTTATGGCATCAACCCATCCCCCCCAAAAATATTTTTTCAGAGATTTCTTGTTAAAATTTTCATTTCAAGTCACCCACAAGGGTTTTTCGCTAGCAGTCCGCCCTCCACTATCACACTATACTACTCTAAGAGATCATTTTGACATCAACCCATCCCCCCCAAAATATTTTTTCAGTAATTTATTGTTTAAATTTTTTTTTTCAAGTCATCCACACGGGTTTTTCGCTAGCAACTCACCCCTCCACTATCAGACTATAACTACTCTAAGAGATCCTTCTGCCATCAACCCATCCCCCCAAAAATATTTTTTCATAGATTTCTTGTTAAAAATTTTTATTTCAAGTCATCCACACGGGTTTTTCACTAGCCCCTCACCCTCCACTATCACACTATAACTAATCTAAGAGATCCTTCTGCCATCAACCCATCCCCTCCAAAAATATTTTTTCAGAGATTTCTTAATAAAATTTTTTATTTCAAGTCATCCAAACGGGTTTTTCGCTACAACTCGCCCTCCACTATCACACTATACTACTCTAAGAGATCCTTTTGCCATCAACCACTCCCCCAAAAAATATTTTTTCAGAAATTTCTTGTTAAAATTTTTTATTTCAAGTCATCCACACGGGTTTTTCGCTAGCAACTCGCCCCTCCCCTATCACACTATAACTACTCTAAGAGATCCTTCTGCCATCAACCCATCCCCCCAAAAATATTTTTTTAGAGATTTCTTGTTAAAATTTTTTATTTCAAGTCATCCACATGGGTTTTTCGCTAGCAACTCGCCCTCCACTATCACACTATAACTACTCTAAGAGATCCTTCTGCCATCAACCCATCCCCCAAAAAATATTTTTTCAGAGATTTCTTTTTCAAAATTGTATTTCAAGTCATCCACACGGGTTTTGCGCTAGATACTCGCTCCTCCCCTATCATACTATAACTACTCTAAGAGATCCTTCTGTCAACAACCCATCCCCCTAAAAATATTTTTTCAGAAATTTCTTGTTTAAAAAATTTATTTCAAGTCATCCAAACGGGTTTTTCGCTAGCAACTCGCCCTCCACTATCACACTATAACTAATCTAAGAGATCCTTCTGCCATCAACCCATCCCCTCCAAAAATATTTTTTAAGAGATTTCTTAAGAAAATTTTTTATTTCAAGTCATCCAAAAGGGTTTTTCGCTAGCAACTCGCCCTCCACTATCACAATATAACTACTCTAAGAGATCCTTCTGCCATCAACCCATCCCCCAAAAAATATTTTTTCAGAGATTTCTTTTTCAAAATTGTATTTCAAGTCATCCACACGGGTTTTTCGCTAGAAACTCGCTCCTCCCCTATCATACTATAACTACTCTAAGAGATCCTTCTGTCAACAACCCATCCCCCAAAAAATATTTTTTCAGAGATTTCTTGTTAAAAAAATTTTATTTCAAGTCATCCAAACGGGTTTTTCACTAGCAACTCGCCCTCCACTATCACACTATAACTACTCTAAGACATCCTTCTGCCATCAACCCATCTCCCCAAAAATATTTTTTCAGAGATTTCTTGTTAAAGATTTTTATTTCCAGTCATCCACACGGGTTTTGCGCTAGCAACTCACTCCTCCCCTATCACACTATAACTACTCTAAGAGATCCTTCTGCCATCAACCCATCCCCCCAAAAATATTTTTTCAGAGATTTCTTGTTTAAAAAATTTATTTCAAGTCATCCAAACGGGTTTTTCGCTAGCAACTCGCCATCCACTATCATACTATAACTACTCTAGGAGATCCTTCTGCCATCAACCAATCCCCCCAAAAATATTTTTTCAGAGATTTCTTGTTAAAATTTTTTATTTCAAGTCATCCACACGGGTTTTTCGCTAGCAACTCTCCCGCCGCTATCTCACTCTAACTACTCAAAGAGATCCTTCTGCCATCAACCCATCCCCCCAAAAATATTTTTTCAGAGATTTCTTGTTAAAAAATTGTATTTCAAGTCATCCACACGAGTTTTTTGCTAGCAACTCACCCCTCACTATCACACTATAACTACTCTAAGAGATCCTTTTGCCATCAACCCTTCCCCCTACAAATATTTTTTCAGAGATTTCTTGTTAAAATTTCTTTATTTCAAGTCATCCACATGGGTTTTTCGCTAGCAACTCGCCCTCCACTATCACACTATAGCTACTCTAAGAGATCCTTCTGCCATCAACCCATCCCCCCAAAAACATTTTTTCAGAGATTTCTTGTTAAAAATTTTTATTTCAAGTCATCCACACGGGTTTTTCGCTAGCAACTCGCCCCCCCACTATCACACTTTAACTACTCTAAGAGATCCTTCTGCCATCAATCCATCCCCCAAAAAATATTTTTTCATAGATTTCTTTTTACAATTTTTTATTTCAAGTCATCCACACGGGTTTTTCTCTAGCAACTCGCCCCCCACTATCACACTATAACTACTCTAAGAGATCCTTCTGCCCTCAACCCATCCCCCCCAAAAAAAAATTTCAGAGATTTCTTGTTAAAAAATTTATTTCAAGTCACCCACACGGGCTTATCGCTAGCAACTCACCCCTCCCCTATCACACTATAACTACTCTAAGAGATCCTTCTGCCATCAAGCCATCCCCCAAAAAATATTTTTTCAGAGATTTCTTTTTAAAAAATTTCATTTCAAGTCATCCACACGGGTTTTTCGCTAGCAACTCGCCCCTCCACTATGACACTATAACTACTCTAAGAAATCCTTCTGCCATCAATCCATCCTCCCAAAAATATTTTTTCAGAGATTTCTTGTTAAAATTTTTTATTTCAAGTCATCAACAGGGGTTTTTCGCTAGCAACACGCCCCTTTACTATCACACTGTACCTACTCTAAGAGATCCTTCTGCCATCAACCCATCCTCCCAAAAATATTTTTTCAGAGATTTCTTGTTAAAAAAATTTATTTCAAGTCATCCACGCGGGTTTTTCGCTAGCAACTCACCCCCCCACTCTCACACTATATCTACTCTAAGAGATCCTTCTGCCATCAACCCATCCCCCCAAAAATATTTTTTCAGAGATTTCTTGTTAAAAATTTTTATTTCAAGTCATCCACACGGGTGTTTCACTATCAACTCGCCCCCCCCTATCACACTCTAACTACTCTATGAGATCCTTCTGCCATCAACCCATCTCCCCAAGAACACCTTTCAGACATTTCTCGTTAAAAAATTTATTTTCAAGTCATCCACACCATAGAGCTACGATCGCAATAAATGGTACTTGTTATCAGAAAAAATGTCAATTGCCAAAAAAAAAAAATAAATAAATAAATAAATAAAACACGCCATGCTGAATGTGCTTCAAAAACCCATCTGGTTGAAAACGTGTTTGACCACTTTATAGGTAAATGATTGGTCGCTTTTTTCAATGTGTACGTGAAACTGTACTGTATATTCATGTACATGCTAGAGATGAGACAAATTACGCAAGCACTGCTCATATCTATTATACTATTACTACTCATACCAGCAATCTAGGTGTATTAGCGGAAAGAAGTGTAAATTAAGTTAATACACCACTAGATAATGGCACTTGAAGCTATTATTTCTCGTCATATTAACTTTTTCTTTTCAGCAAAGCTGGCTAAAAGAAAATTGCCTCTGTTAAGCCCATCCGCAAAGAAACAGAGGGTTTAGTTGTAGATGACGTTGTGATTCAGACGCAGGCTTAAATAACGCGGACTTAAATAATAGTAAAAAAAAAATAATCAGCTTTTGTGTTGTTTTTACATAATTACATCAAAATTACAGCTCAAATTCTGACATAAAGATAAAGGCTAGGAAATACGGGGGCTACTTGGCTTTCCTGTCTAGTAAACACTTAAGGAACAATATGGCTAACTTACAAAATATGTTTCAAAAATAAACTAAGAATTTGACGCGGAAATAGAGGATAATAATCTTTCTTTTGCTCTTTGGCCCCCTCTTGGCAAAGCTTTTATATTTGAATCTACTTGTAGCACTACTACTAAGAGCCTAGTGCAGCACTAAGTCACCTGTAGTTAACACAGCTGTGTATGCTCCTCCTCCGTCCCAATCTATTCGATCCTTAACCATTTGGCTCATATTATGAAGCTCTATTTTCCATTAAATCCTTTCTTATGATCTCTTCCACTTTCTTATGATCTCTTGTCACTTCCGGGACAACCTACCTTTGTTTTTCCCCCTGATGAGGTGGTAAAAAACGGTCAACCGTTCACACTACAAAAGTCTAACTTGGATAATGCCAGCCAATGTTGGTAAATATCAAACGTTATTTTAAAAATATACGCTAAAAATATCCTTATTTCAGCTTCTATATTACAATATAAACCACGTATGCAAGCTTAAATATTTTTTAAGTAACCAATCTGGTGAATATCACCCACCCAGTCAGAAATGCGTTCTTTTCGCCAGTTACTTCGGAACCCTTACTTGATCACTTACAACTCTCAGAAGAAAATTTCTTGAGTCATTTCTAATAATCTGGAGTTGAAAGGTGTACATTATTCATATCTTTCTGAATTTGAGGGAGAGGGGGTGTGTCTTATGCAAACGAAAGAATCTGTTCTTTGACAAACATCAAACCACCCATCCACCGTGTTTTCGCTTAGAGCAGTCATACGATCATTAGAAACCCCTGCTTTATCAAATTAAAAAAAAACAAATTTTTCAAATGAAAATAAGGAGCAACATTAAAACTTTAAACGAGCAGAAATTATTACGTATATGAGAGGGTCCCCTTCTCGTCAGTACCTCGCTCTTTACGCTAAGGTTCGAATTTTGTTCCAAGTCTTTAAGAATTACCCCTGAATCACAAGGGCCGTTTAATTAGAATAAATAGCTCTTTTGAAACTACAAAAATACTTTAGCGTAAAGAGCGAGGTATTGACGAGGGGGCGACCCCCCCCCCATATGTGTAATAATTTCTGTCCGTTTTAAGTTTTAATGTTGCTCCTTACTTTTAGTTGAAATAGTTATTGATTTTTTTATTTAATTTCAGATCGTTTTCTAAGTAATGCCGAGAAAATCGGTGCACCCTTCATGAAAAATTCTCTTCCCCCATGAAAAATTCCTCCATGGAAAGCTCTTCCCAAGTAGAGTTCTCTGATACGCTGAATATGACGGTCAAATTTTCATTAAGATTCTATGACTTATAAAGGGCGTTTCCCCCTTTTTTCGAGAATAAGGCAAATTGTCTCAGGCTCGTAAGATTTGATGGGTAATACTAAACTTGATGAAACTTATATATATTTAAAATCAGCATAAAAATCCAATTCTTTTGGTGTATTTATTGGTATCAAAATTCCGTTTTTTAGAGTTTCGGTTACTATTGAGCCGGGTCGCTCCTTACTTACAGTTCGTTACCACGAACTGTTTGATCAATATCAAGAGTCAAAAAAGGCACAATATTTATATACTTAATAACGGGGTTGCTCAGGCCCAGGGCGGTAATTATGGACTTCAATCTTGGCTTCAATAAGTATAGTATGCTGACCGTTCTTTAAAACGGTTCTTTAAAATGACAATTCGTCATCCTTCGTCCATAAAAGATGGTCCGTCCATGTTAACTTTTATTTCATTATAGCTATGGAAAGTGGGATCGAATCACATTTGTCGTCTACCTTATTTTTTGATAAAAGATTAGTCCAAACTAGTACTCAAGTCTTTGGACAATTTCTCTGGGAAATATTTAACAAAATTTTCTTACCTTTTGAATTTTCCACGCTTCAGAGCCATGCTTGAACCCTGTGATTACATTGTCTTTCAATATTCTAATCATAGGCAGCACAATTGCGCTGCCTAAGTAAAGAACGATGTTGGCACAATGTATTGTTTTTTTCCATACCAGGGCACTTCATATCGAAGGAATTGTCGTAGAAACTTGGAAAATGGCTCATTCGATTGGAAATTGGAAGGGCTAGTCCCCTTTTAAATTGTTGAAAGTGATTGGAAGGGAACTAACACCCCTTCCACGTCCACATTTCCTCAAACAGATCCAATCAAATTTTGAGATAGCCAATTTGTTCAGCGTAGTTGATTTCCAGATAGAAATTATGTTTTTGAGGAGGACACTCCCCCACAGCCCCCAGGGCAAGGGTTTTAAGTTATGCCCTGGGGGCATATAAGAACAATTTTGGCACAATGTATTATTTTATTTTTTCCTTTAGACCAGGGCACTTTGCATCGAAGAAGTTGTCGTAGAAACTTCGAAAAGGGCTCATTCAATTGGAATTTGGAGTGGCTTGTGCCCTTTTTAATAGTCAAAAGAGACCGGAAGGTAACTAACACCCCTTCCACGCCCACCATTTCCCGAAAAACATCCAATCAAAATTTTGAGAAAGCCATTTTGTTCAGAGTAGTTGATTTCCATGTAGAAATTATGTTTTTAAGGAGAACACTCCCCCACACCCCTTAGGGCAAGGGCTGTAAGTTATGCCCTGGGGGTATATAAGGTTTTTATAGAAATTATTGTCGTAGAAACAGCAAAAAAGGCTCATTCGATTGGAAATTCAAAGGGCTAGTGCCCTTTTTAATAGTCGAAAGTGATTGGAGGTCAACTTCCCCCCCCCCTCTCACGTCCACCTTTTCCCCAAACACATTCAATCAAAATTATGGGATGGCCATTTTGTTCAACGTCGTTGAAAGTTCTGGAAATTAGGTCTTTGAGGATGACACCCCCCCCCCCATTTTTTCTCAGGGCAAGGGTTGTAATTTAGGCCCTGGGGGCATATAAGATTTTTATAGAAAGCGTTGTCATAGAAACATCAAAAAGGGCTCATTGGATTGGAAATTGTAAGGGCTAGTGCCTTTTTTAATAGTCAAATGTGATCGGAAGGCAACTAACACCCCTTCGACGCCCACCATTTCCCCAAACAAATCAAATCAAAAATTTTGAGATAGCCATGTTGTTCAATGTAGTTGAAAGCTCTGGAAATAACATCTTTGAGTAGAACATTCCCCCCACAGTCTTCAGGGCAAGGGTTATAAGTTATGCCCTGGGGCATATAAGGTTTTCATTGAAAGTTTTGTCGTATGAAACTGTAAAAGGGCTCATCCAATTGGAAATTCAAAGCGCTAGTGCTATTTTACTAGTCAAAAGTATTTGGAGGGCAACTAACCCCCCTCTCACGCCCACCATTTATCCAAACACATCCAATCAAAATTTTGAGAGAATCATTTTGTTCAACTTAGTTGTAAGTTCTGGAAATTAGTTCTTTGAGGATGACAACCCCCCTCCCTCCATTGAAAGCTTTGTCGTAGAAACTTGAAAAAGGGTGCATTTGATTGGAAATTAAAAGGGCTAGTACTCTTTTTAATAGTCAAAAGTGACTGGAGAACAACTAACCCCCCTCTCACGCCCACCTTTTCCCCAAACAGATCCAATCAAAATTTTTAGATAACCATTTAGTTCAAAGTAGTAAAAAGTTCAGAAAACTAGGTTTTTAAGGATGACAACCTTCTCCCCCCAGGACCCTCAGGGCAAGGGTGGTAAGCTATGGCCTGGGGGCATATAGGGTTTTTATAGAAAGCGTTGTCGTAGAAACTTCAAAAATGGCTTATTCGATTGAAAATTTAAATGGCTAGTGCCATTTTTAGTAGTGGAAAGTAATTGGAGGGCAGCTAGTCCCTCTCCCGCGTCCACAATCTCTCCAAACACATACAATCAAAATTTTGAGATAGCCATTTTATTCTAAGTAGTTGAAAATTCTGGAAATTATGTCTTTGTGGATGACACCCCCCCATAGCCCTCAGGGCAAGGGTTGTATGTTATGCCCTGGAGGCTTATGAGGTTTTTAATTGAAAAAGTTGTCGTAAAAACTTCGAAAAGGGCTCATTCGATTTGAAATTGAAACGGGCAAAGCCCTTTTTAATAGTCGAAAGTGATTGAAGAGCAACTAACCCCCCTCTCACGCCCACCGTTTTCCCAAACACGTCCAATCAAAATTTTGAGATATTCATTTTGTTCAGCGTAGTTGAAATTTCTGAAAATTAGGTTTTTGAGGATGACACCCCCCCCCCCCCACGACCCTCAGGGCAAGGGTTGTAAGTTATGTCCTGGGCACTATAAGGCTTTTATAGAAAGTTTTGTCGTAGAAGCTTCAAAAGGGTTCATTTGATTGGAAATTGAAAGGGCTAGTGTCCTTTTTAAAAGTCGAAAGTGATTAAAGGGCAACTAACCCCCCTCTCAAACCCACCATTTTAGAAGCTTCAAAAAGGGCTCATTCACTTGGAAATAGAAAGGGCTAGTGCCATTTTTATAGTCAAAAGGGATCGGAGGGCAACTAATCCTTCTCTCACGACCAACATTTCCCCAAACATATCCAATCAAAATTTTGAGGCAGCCGTTTTGTTTGACGTAGTTGAAAGTTCTTGAAATTAGGTCTTTGAGGATTACAACCCCCTCACAGCCCTCAGGGCAAGGGTTGTAATTTATGCCCTGGGGGTATATAAGGTGTTTATAGAAAGTGTTGTCGTAGAAAATTCAAAAAGGGCTTATTCAATTGGGAATTGAAAGGGCTAGTGCCCATTTTAATTGTCGAAAGTAATTGGAAGGCTTCATATTTTTATAGTAGAGGTCGATCCGGGTACAATGTATTATTATTATATTTTTAGTTTAGACCAGGGCACTTTGTATCGAAGGAGTTGTCGTAGGAACTTCGAAAAGGGCTCATTCGATTGAAAATAGAAAGGACTAATGCCCTTTTTAATAGTCGACAGTGTTTGGAAGGCAACTATTCCCCTTCCCACGCCCAACCTCCCATTTGCCCATGATGTTTAAAAACTAAATGTTGCCTTAAGATTAAATCAAAATGCACTGTTTTAATGCTAATTCCCAATAAGGTATCTCAGCAGCATATCAAGAACGACTGAGGTTATTATGTTCAATTTTTCGGGGCTACTTCTGCTCTTAACATTTAACCAAATCAAAGTAACGTAAGTGTATCCAAGCTATCAAAGAAAGTAAACAGATTTTTTTGGCAAATGGTATCAAGTTTTCTATTTCAGGTCAACTAGAGGAGGTATGAAACTAAATTAAACACTACAATTTGTGATCGGATTTTTTAAAAGGGTGTATGCTGTTAAAAATTGCTGAAAAATTTTCTCCATTATACAAATAGCAGGCCAAACTATAAAGTCTTAAAAAAAGAAAAGATTAAAGTATTGTTTTCTTTTTCCCTGAAATAACTATGTCAATATAAAACGAACAGAAGTTAATTAAAAAAACTTTTTCCACAAAATAAGTTTTTTAAAGAAAAGTAAAAAAATCTGTTGAACAAAAATGAGCAAAAAATAAAATAAAATAATCTACCAAGCCTGAAACTACCACAAATCAGCATCGAAAAATAAATGAAACAATAAACGAACAGAAATTACAATAAATAACCGAGTCAAACTCAAAACGAACAGAAATTAACATGAGTAGGGCTCAAAACCCCTATGCCTTCCCAAGGCCAGAAAATAGTTTGCACTTTACTGAAAAAAATACTAATGAATGTGAATTTTCAGTTTAATATACATATACTGATATTTAGGAATCAAAATGTTAATATTATTTGATTTATTAAAGTTATGAAAGTAAAAAATTCTACAGGGTGTACAAAGCTAACACGCTCAATAAGCACGTTGTTTGAAGCTTCAACTGACTGAAGTCCAGAACAAGAAGTGGAAGTCCGAGAGTAAATAATAAATTACGTCTTTTTAGAATTTGCTGTCAGACGATTAAACTTAAACCCCTACATAATTCTATCAATTAACTGACATATATTTTGCCGAAGTATCAGATCATTGGGTCCAGAGCAACTACACCCCGTATCATCAGCAAACAACACGGTAAGTCCGAGGTCCTTTGATGACTCACTCAAGTCATTGATATATATCAAGAAAAGCAAGGGCCGAAGTATATATCCTTGAGGGACCTTCGAGAACCTTCGCTAAACCTCTTCTATCGGCTGAACCAAATGATTGCTCATGTTCTATAAGACTGAGGACTAAAGGGGCTGATGGCTTGGGTATTTTTCAAGTGTTAACCTCAGAATGAAAGTTTGATTGAAACATCCTCTCACCTTCCTAAAACCACATTGTTCATGTCTTAAAACTTTATCTACAGTAGCTCTAACTTTCTAAAATATCATCATACTGAGTAATTTGCTTCCTACAGAAACCAAGCTAATGCTTCTATAATTATCATACGGTAAGCAGGAAGGGTGTTCGAAAGCACAAGATGGCTGGTCCCCTTCCTCTCGTGCAATTCCTGATTAAAGGGCCTTGAGACAGAAATCAGCACCACTTTGGACTTTAAGAAGTCTAGTGCCGTATCCTATACATTTACCTTTTTTACCTCCAATCTTTCCTCAAATGGAGATCTGCATAGATGCCGTCTAAGGTATTTTAGAAGACCACACTGAATTTCCATGACAATAAATAACAGTTCGAATAGGGATAAATCCTTTTATTAGACAGTAAAAAAAAAAGAAAAAAATTAAAAAATTTACTGGATATTTGGATCACATGTACAGGGATCATCATCAGCAGAAATACTAAAATAAAACAATTCAAACCCTACAATCTGTTAATTCAATTAAAGCTAATGAACCGGAATCTGGGAAATCAAGAAGAGTTTCTTCCAGTATTTCATTGAATTAAAAATAACGGCAAAAAGTAATACGTAATTATTTTTTTTGTATGTATATCATTAGTTTTAATGGTTTTATTTTAGTATTTCTGCTGATGACGATCACTATATAGGGGATCGAAATATCCAGTATGTTTTTTATTGATTTTTTCACTGTCTAATAAAAGGATCTATTCCTATTCATAATGTTACTTAATGTCGTCTAAATGCTCGTCTTTAGAGACTCGTCTAAAGGCCTCTTCTATCACGTTCGTGCGTCCTACGAAGGTAGTTCTTTGGTATTGTTTGGTGGTGGATGCCTTCTAGTTGCCATTGGAGAAGCATTTTCTAAAGTCAATGATTTTTCATGCGGAATATATGTCCAAGGTATCACAATGGAGGCAATGTTTGGTTTGCCTCTACAGGTATGAATCTCGTCGTTGCTGACATGGCCTCTCTAGCTGATCTTTGGGATCCAGCAAAGACATTTTTCTTAAAGCAGGTAATGTTAATTAAAAACTGGTAGGAGTCTCGGGAATGCTGCGTTGGCTAGGCTTTTCAAATACGCAGTTCTTTTTTTATGTCGCCACTGAAATTTATTGTACTTCCGAAGTACTTGAAGTTATATTGTAGAAAAGAAAGAAAAAGAAAAGAATGTCTGTTTCTTGGGGGTTTGATTTAGTCAATGATATTGGTTTTAAGTAGCTTTTATGAAAACTTCTTTAAAAAAAATATGTATTTTTAAATTAGCTTATGTTCGTTTAATTTGATTTAATTTTATTATTAGTCAAAATTAGGAATATTTGTTATTTTTTGTGCAACTGAATATTCAGTCAAAATTTTTTACTAAATAAATTTGACAAAACCACTTTGGGCTTGATTCGGTACCCAGAAATCAATGAAAAATTGTTTCATCCCCAAAGCTTTAGTATTCATTTAGGTTCTCTGGGTACCAGTATTCATAACCTGGGTCCCCATGGTTTCTTTTAGTCTGCATCGCCTATTCAACAGCAATAGCTTCTATTCCGAAGGGGGCTCATAATCCCAAAGATTTGAAACAGACTAGAGACCAAAACCTCTGAAGTCTACGTTTCTACACAATACTCTCAAGTAAACCTTTGAGTTTTTGCCCCCCCCCCAAAAAAAATAAAGCGCATGTGAACATTATTACTGCCAACAGATATAGTAAATAAAGCCACTAATACCAAAGACAGAACGAATATTGAACCTGTAGCTGACACCACATTAAAAATTATGAATGACTCAAAATGGATTAATCATTATTCTACTGGTGACGAACTAAGAGAAGACAATAGCTACACTATCAAGAGTTAACATGATGAATCATTTTGATGAACAGATTCAAAATCTTCAAAGTTGTTCAATGATATCAATAATGCATAATAACACCCGCTCAGACACACACAAAGGCATAATGAGAGAGAGAGAGAAAAAGGACATAAAACCACATAGATTTAGACATAAAAACATACATTAGCAGACACTGGGGCAAGCAAATACCCACCCAGCCACATAGGCAAAGAAAGTGAGAGACATAAAAACACAAAAAAACACACGGATTCAGATATACAAATAGACAAAGACAGACATTTAGACAAGAGAACACCCGCCCAGACACACAGGCAAAGAGAGTGAGAGAGACAAGTACGCATACAAACACATAGACTGGGCACAATGGCAAAACACATACAAACACACAGATTCAGACACACAAACCGACAAAGACAGACACTAGGACGAGCAAATACCCGCCCAGACACACAGTTACAGAGAGTGAGAGAGACAAAAACGTATACAAACACATAAATTCAGACGTGCACGCCGACAAAGACAAGCACTGGAACAAGCAAACACCCACCCAGACAAACAGGTGTAGAGAGTGAGAGAGACAAAAATACATAGATTCAGACATAAAAACAGACAAAGACAAACACTGGGAGAAGCAAACACCGGACCATCCACACAGGCAAAGAGAGTGAGAGAGACCAAAACATATAAGAACACATAGATTTTTATTAGCCACGCCCCGTGCTAAAGATACACAGAGACGCTATACAAAACTATAGGGATTAGCTGTTTTAAAGGATTAAGGAAAGCTGTTTTTTTCTTTTTGGAGAGCCTGCATTTGACAAAAGTGGGCCTGGTTTTATTACAAAAAGGAGCCCTTGCGTTTCAGTTTCACTCTATAGCCATGTAGGTTTACTGAATAGGCAAAGCGGTATTAATTGTTATTAATATGTCAGTAACAAAAGAACACTTTGCTGCCATATGGACGAGCTGCTGCAGTTGGTTTTGAAACTCCAGACAGAGAATAAAGTATTTAGAGCTGAAAATAAACTAATTAAAACTGAACTGATACATGTTAAGACTATTGCTCTTCGGTCAGAAATGTTGGCTATGCCAAACAAATAATATTCTAATACACGGTATTGAGGCTACGAAAGGAATTGAAAACCTGTGCCATACTGTGGTGACGTGCCTCCAGTCTAAATTCGGAATTACGGATGCCAACCAGCTACGTACCATGTATCGTATTTCTAAGAAAACAGTTCCCTCCCCGTCGGGAGCTGGACCAACTCTGGGGCGAACAACACAAAAACAAAAAGTCGGTCTGCATGTCCAAAAATATGTATTTATTTATGTTTTGACTCCCTCACTCTCTGTACCTGTGTGTCAGGGCAGATGTTTGCTTGTCCCAGTGTCTGTCTTTGTCGGTTGGTTTGTCTGAATCTGTGTGTTTCTATGTATTTTTGTCTGTCACTTTCAGTGTCTTTATTTTTGGGCGGTTGTTTGCTTGTCCCAGTTTCACTCTTTGTCTGTTTGTATGTCTGCATCTTTGTGTTTGTACGTGCTTTTGTCTCTTTTACTGTTTGTGCCTGTGTGTCTGGGCGGGTGTTTGCTTGTTCCGGTTCCTATCTTTATCACTTTTCAGGTATGAATCTATTCTTTTGTATTTGTTTTTGTCTCTCTCGCTCTCTAAGCCTGTGTGTCTGGGCTAGTGTTTACTTGTCATAGTGCCTGTCTTGGTTGTTTTGCATATCTGACTCTAAGTGCTTGTATGCATTTGGAACTCTCTTTCACTCTGTGCCTGTGTATCTTGGCGGGTGTTAGCATATCCCAGTGTCTGTCTTTGTTTGTTTGTATTTCTGCATCTGTGTATTTGTATGTGTTATTGTATCTATCACTCTCTCTACCTGTGTATCTGGGCGGACGATTGCTTGTCCCAGTGTCTGTCTTTATCTGTTTGTATATATGAATCCGTGTGTTTGTATATGTTTTTGTCTATCTCACTCTCTTTGCCTGTGTGTCTGAACGGATGTTTGCTTGTCCCAGTTTGCTTGTAATTATCTGTTTGTATATCTGAATCTTTGTGTTTGTATGTGTTTTTGTCTCTCTCTCTCACTCTGTTTGCCTGTGAGGCTGGACGGGTATTAGCTTGTCCCAGTGTCGGGCTTTGTCTTATTGTATGTCTGAATCTATGCGTATTTATATATTTATGTCTCTCTCACTCTCTAAGCCTGTGTGTTTGGGTGGTTGTTTACTTGTCCCAGTGTCTGTCTTTGTCGGTTTGCATGTCTGAACATATGTGTTTGTTTATGTTTTTGACTCTCTCACTCTCTGTGCCTGTGTGTCTGGGTGGGTGTTTGCTTGTCCCTGTGTCTGCCTTTGTTGGTTTGTATGTCTGAATATATGTGTTTGTATGTGATTTTTTCTCTCTCAATCTCTGTGCCTGTGTATCCGAGCGGTTGTTTCTTGTATGAGTGCCTGTCTTTTTCTGTTTGTATTACTTAATCTGCGTGTTTGTATGTGTTTTTGTCTCTCTCACTCTCTGTGCCCGTGTGTCTGAGCAGGTGTTTGCTTGTTCAGTGTCTGTCTTTGTTGTTTTGCATGTCTGAATCTATGTGTTCTTATGTGTTTTTGTCTCTCTCACTCTCTGTGTCAGTTTGTCTGAGCGGCTGTTTTCTTGTCCCAGTGCCTCTCTTTGTCGGGTTTTTATGTCTGAATATATGTGTTTGAATGTGTTTAGTCTCTCTCACTCTCTGTGCCAGTATGTCTGGGTGGATGTTTTCTTGTCCCAGTGTCTGTCTTTGTCGGTTTGTTTGTCATAATCTGTGTGTTTGTATGCGTTTTAGTCTCTCTCACTCTCAGTGCCTGTGTGTCTGAGTGGGTGTTTGCTTGTATGAGTACCTGTCTTTGTCTGTTTGTATGTATGAATATGTATGTTTGTATGTGTTTTGTCTCTCTTACTTAATATGTGTTTGTTTATGTTTTTGACTCTCTCACTCTGTGTGCCTGTGTGTTTGGGTGGGTGTTTTCTTGTCCCAGTGTCTGTCTTTGTCGGTTTGCATGTCCGAACATATGTGTTTGTTTATGTTTTATACTCTCTTGCTCTCTGTGCCTGTGTGTCTGGGTAGGTTTTTGCTTGTCCCAGTGTCTGTCTTTTTCTCTTTGTATGTCTGAATCTGTTTGTTTGAATGTGATTTTGTCTCTCTCACTCTCTTTGCCTGTGTGTCTGAGCAGGTGTTTGCTTGTTCAGTGTCTGTCTTTGTCGGTTTGCATATCTGAATCTATGTGTTCTTATGTGTTTTTGTCTCTCTCACTCTCTGTGTCAAGGTGTCTGGGTGGGTGTTTGCTTTTCCCAGTGTCTGCTTTTGTCGGTTCTTATGTCTTAATATGTGTGTTTGTATGTATTTTAGTCTCTCACTCTCAGTACCTGTGTGTCTGAGTTGATGTTTGCTTGTATGAGTGCCTGTCTTTGTCTGTTTGTATGTCTGAATATGTGTGTCTGTATGTTGTTTTATCTTTCTTACTCTCTGTACATGTCTGTCTGGGCAGGTGTTTGCTTGTTCCAGTGTCTGTCTTTGTGTATTTGTATATCTTAATCCGTGTGTTTGTATGTGTTTTTGTTTTTCTCACTCTCTTTGCCTGTGTGCTTGGGCGGGTAATTGCTTTTACCAGTGTCTGTCTTTGTCTGTTTGTATGTCTGAATATATGTGTTCTTTTGTGTTTTTCTCTCTCTCATTCCCTTTACCTGTATGGATGGGTGGGTATTTGCTTGTACCCGTGTCTTTTTTTGTCTGCTTGATCGATGGGCTTTTATGTGTTTTTTGTCTTTCTCTCTCATACTACCTATGTTTGTTTCTGAGCGGGTGTTTGTTTACCCTACAAATATTTAGCACATAACAAAGTAATACATGAAAATATTTTCATTGAAATAACGACATGTAGAATATTAATATAAAAATATGGTACATATATTATTATACCTTATTAATATCATTGAACAACTTTTGACATTTTGAATCTGTTCCATAAAATAATTCATCAATATCTCTCTTGATAGTGTAGCTATTGTCTTCTCTTATTTTGTAACCAGTAGAATAATCATTAATCAATTTTGAGCTATTCACAATTTTTTACTGTGGTGTCAACTACAGGTTCAATATGCGTTTCGCCCTAGGTATTAGTGTCTTCATTTACTATATATTTTGGTATATGATCAATGTTAGTAATAATGTTCACATGCGCTTTACTTTCAATCATTTCATCTTTCTATTCAATATTGATATTGTCTGCCAATGCCTTTTTTATTTTGCCAGCGATTTCACTGTCTATTATCACATTATTTTTACACAGGTAAACGTTCTGGCACGTAGACAAGATATAGTTTTTGATATTATTACAGCAATTGGCCTTTCTTTTTCTCTGGGCTTTCATTTGAATAAATTGAATACCATTTGAATACTTGAAAAGCGACAACCCCCAAAAAGGAAGTTAAATGTGGAAAAACTGAAAATCAAAACAGTGAAAGAAGACTTTTGCCAGAAGTTAAAGAACCAGTTCGAAAGCCGGACCGACTGTGATGAAGACCCTACCATCCAATGGAAATAACTCCGGAATACCACTGAATATATGGCCGCTGAAGTTATCGGCTATGCCCCTGCAAAGACGGGAAAAAATTATGTATCAGAGAAAACTGTAAAGCTAATCGAGGCTAGGTGACAGGCATCAGACGCATCAATCGCAGTGAAAAAAGTTGCTACGTAAACAATTTAAAACCAGCTTTCATCAAGACCGCCAACAATTTGGGATGAGGTTGCTTTAGAGATGGAAAAACCAGCCAGAAATAATGATATGAGAAAATTTTATAGATTCCTCAAAGAAATAACTGTGATAAAGTCACCTATCGCTGGTCCCTTAAAAGACGCTCAAGGAAGTGTGATCCCTGACGTATAAGGTCAACTTGAACACTGGAAGAATCACTTTAAAGACCTGCTTAATCCAAATACAGATGGGGAAGATGCAACGCCGATGCTGTTATCAGCAGCTTAAAGGCCACCACATGACATCGACATGGCACCACCTTCAGCTTCAGAGATACTAAACGCGATCAAACGGCTAAAAAACAAGAAGTCTCCAGGAGAATACGGTCTCCCTCCCGAGGTCTACAAGCCCTCACCAAACGTTGTAACGGAGCGACTAGGAACCCTCTTCAGTCTGATATGGGAGATAAAGACCTTCCCGTCTGATTGGAAGGTGTCGGCAATAATCCCGGCATTTAAAAAGACGGACCAATTTAACAGCCGCAACTACCGAGGGGTATCATTCGTGGATATGGGTACCAAAGCATTTGCAATGATTTTGCTTAAAATGTTCGATGCACTTACCAGGACTTCTCTCTTCCCCTTATTCTCCAACAGTGCAAAAGCTACATTCTCTCCATAATTGACATGCTCCTTGATTTCGTGGCTGCTTTCGACTCTGTAACCCACGAAAACCTTTTGCGAATCATGTTGGAAGATGGTATGCCGGTTGAATTCATATAACTGTTGAAGGCCTAATACGAGCATTGCAAATCGACAGTAAGAGTGCTGGGTGAAGAAACTGAGCCCCTCAGTGTTGAAAGATGTCTAAAACAGGGGTACATACTGTCCCCTATTTTGTTTAACTACTTTATAGACTGGATTCTAGAAAGAGTACTCTCGAGCCTTATGGTGTTTTTATTGGATTGTGCATTAATGTGTCTGACCTGGACTACGCGGATGACATCGACGCTTTTGCTGCTTATCCAGCAACTGCCCAAGCAAAGTTAAATGAAATAGCACATTTTTTTCCGCTACTGGGTATGAAAATCAACACGGTCAAAATTAAAGTCATGGACCTAAATATACAGTCAGATTATCAGCTTGTGCTTTACGGACAAGAATTGGAAAAAGTCAACAGCTTCACATATCTTGGCTCAATAATAGATCCTCGTGGAGGCTGTGACCTTAGCGTACAGAACAGAATCAACAAAGGCCAAGCCATCTTCTTACAACTCCGCCGCCATTTGTGGATCTGGCTGGAGATGATCATGAAGACAAAAATTTCAGTCTATAAAGCGGCTGCTAGATCTGTTCTCTTCTATGCAGTCAAAACTTGGCCACTGAAGGCGCTTCATCTCCATGAATTGGAAGTCTTTGACCACCACTGTCTACAAAAAATCCTGAGGATTCGATACTCCAACCGAATCTCAAATGTTGATGCACGTCACCGCTGCTGTAACATCGAACCCGCCACCATGATTGTCAAACATAGGAGACTGGGTTGGCTTGGTCAAGTCCTTAGAAGACCAAATGACTGCATCATAAAACAAGTGCTTCTAACGCCCAGATGCCATATTGGCACAAGCGACCTGGCGATCAATTTCAGAATTGGTGGACAACTGCCAAAAACGATCTTGACCCTATTGGGGGATTTGGAAAGTTTAGCAAAAGTGAGAGAAAAGCTGGCTCCAGCTTTCTGAAGAGCTGGCAAAAGATTGCGGCAAATGGGAGTCAATCCTACGTAGTGTTCTAGATGTCGGGTGAGGCGTCCGTGTCTTGTCCCGCAACAAGTACAAGTACAATTAAGTACATTTTAATACTAATACCAGAATGATGGCAATAGGTTCTATCAACAGGTAACGTGTTACAAAAACAAGAGCAATCTTCATCAGCTATTATTTTTATGTTGGCATTCTCTTTGAGTGATATCATCTCTGGATATCTCACTTTCACTTATTCAACATCAGCAACGTTGAATGGTTTCTGTAGTCTAAACAAATTTAGCTCCTCACTGTCATGACAAAACACGCTTACATTTCCAATATGATCCCCACTAATGGTTGTTTCATAGTTCAAATATTTCTCCTTGTCAATATTCAACGCAACGATGATTTGTGCACACACTTTCTTCGAATATTTCATTTTCACCTTTTTAAAAATATGGTAAGTGTTTATCTTTCCAATGTACAAAATAGTGATTGAAAATATATAATAAACTATGCAGTTTCGATCAGCAACCATAGAGTACCACTGGGACAGCCACGTAGTTTTGATGAGTAGCAATAGAGTACCATTGGTACAGGCGAATAAAGATATAAAAAAATTAAAGTTGAATAATTTTCCGTCCAACAAAAATTCAGTACAAAAAAGGAAAAGTGCTACTACAAACATAATTTTTTAATAGGAAAAATCACGACTAATTTATTTATATCATTATCATTTTGTATGTCAAAATATTGAATGTGACTTTTTCTTTGTCCTAAGTATATTTTATGTCATTTTAAAACATGTAAAAAAACTTGAAAAGAATCTATATATTAAAAAAAACATGAAAAATAAAAAAAAAGTTGAAAAAAATTCAAAAACTTAAACTTAAAAAAGTGTAAAAATAAAAAAAATGGGGAGGGGCCAAAAATCTGGGGGGAAAGGTAATGGGACCCTTCGATAACGGACCCTAGGAGCATGGATGAGGAATGGCTACCGTATCATTGCCTAAAATGTATAAGATTTTTTGTAAGAATAAATTCTAGTAGTTCCAATAGTATACCCACTATGGGCATTGTCAAATCCATAACCTCCTCACTACTTGATTTCTAAGGATTTTACTAGATTCCTAAGGATTGTTCTGGATTTCTATATTAAAATTCTTTTCTTGGTGCCTACGACTTTATTAGTTTCAACTTTATGTATACTCCAATACTAAAGAATATTTAAGTTGCACTCTTCACTTGGTGCTTGTGTATTATAGCGACTACAGCCAAGAAGTGAAGTTAGGTCAATCGAATCATTCGACTTGGGAAGAATGAATATATTATAACCATATTCTGACATTTATATAATGTTGCGTTGGAGTCACTGTTCCCTCAGACCTACCTTTAGTTTTTAAGCGATTAAATTTTCAACCCTTTACCACTTTCATTCAAACCAAATAAAAAAATTATTCTTATTATTGTTATTTGGTTTAAGGGGCGACCGTTGTCCACGCACAAAAAGCATACAATTCAACTTGGATAATAGGTGGCTTCGAAAATGAACGGGTTTTAAAAGTAGTGACGTACATTTATTAAGGCAGTGTTTTCGCGTCTCTCTGTTAAGGGTCGTTACTTTGCGGAATAATTTCCGGGGTACAAATTTTGAATTTTTTTTTATCCAGAAAATTAAAAGCATAGAGATTAATTAATCTAGTAGCAAGAATCTGTAACATTTTAGCAGGAATCTAACCTTTAGCAAACTCTTAAAGATGACTAGTTGTTATCAAGAATGTGTGGTTTGACTAGTAAGAAGGGAGTAAGAATTGGTTGAAGTTTTCAAATGAATAAATTGGAGCAAATTTTTCTATCCAAGATGCCTTGTACCTTGACGGAGGTAAATAAAAAGAATGAGTCAGAGGTAATTTTAAATCAACTTCTAATTTAAGACATGAGGTTATTTTGCTTGAGGAAAATCTTATACACGGGGAGGATTTTTCTGAGAGGGAACTGTCTGAAGAAGTTCCCCCTCAGACGGTTCAATAAATAGTTGAGTAGCTGAAATAAACTTTCGTTAAAAACCTAATTCGAAACTCGATTTTTCATTGGGTTTGCCCTACTCTTTAAAAAATAAAATATTTTTTCAGAAGCAAGACCGTATTTAGTCCCTCTGAAATTTTTGTCAGACTCATAAAAACTCAACCAAAATATATGTAAACAAATTTTTGATGTTTTGTTTGCCCCCCTCCCCCCCCCCAAAAAAACAAACACATACTGTCTTGCTTAGAAGTCATGCAATTAATTTTATTTGCCCCTCGATTAGTGGTGTAATTTTGAAAAAACCTAGGGGGGGGGGGGCAAAGTTGGAGCCAATTTTCCCAAATCAAATGAAAATGACAGTGAAAACTCGGAAATGATCCATATATTACCATAAAGAAAAAAATATACTAAAGAAAACTGCCTGTTTCTCTGGATGCTTGTATTTTGCAGGCTTATCTCAGTGACAAGATTTTTTGTAGAAACTAAATTTCAGCTGGGTGGGAAAACTGAGGTCTGGAGGAGGGGTGTAAAATTATGTCTAGGGGGACCAGTTGCCCCTCCTGTCCCATAGCAAATTACCCCCCTGCCTTCGATCCGTTAAGAAATGGCTTCAGATTTTGGTAATTTCCGGTACTTGTAAGCACCACAATTATTTTTAGAGCCATGACTAAGTCCTGGGCTGTATTTTCTTCTTTGATGACAGAAGCAATTGTACTTCTTACGAAATCGTGCATCGTTCTATGCATGAAGGAGTTAGAAAATTCATAAAGATGGGGCTTTCCTTTTATCTTTTGGCCCAGACTGACCTTCAAAATAGATGAAAATTTTTGTTAATTTTGAAGAAACTCCTATCACGGTTTTAGCATAATCTAGACAGGATAAATTCAATGACAAGGATAGCTAAGAAGCGTAAATTTATTTCCAGTATAAAGTAATAACATACATATGTATAAATACATTCGTTTTCAGCATTTTAGACTTTTTTTTTTTAGTGTAGGCCTATGCAGTATATAAACACTAATTCCGAAATACATTGTCTTTGAAGCCATGTATGCAGTTTTATTTACCCGTCAACTCGTTTAGAAATGGCTCTCGGATTGCCATATTATGTGGTCTTCTTCCGTCCAGAATATAGGGAAATAAAGCTTCCATATATAATTTTGATCTAGCCCCTATGCTACCATTGCTGAAACATAAAACACAAAACTTGAATACAAAATGTCCTCAAACTGCAAACAAATACTTTTTTTCATTTCCCTGCCTTTATGGAAGGCCTACCCTATTTCTGTTGCTAAATTTGGTACTTGTGCACTATCTGGTACCCACCACTATAACTGTATCAAGGAAACCAGACGCGAAACCCGCCATACGGGTATTTGCAATAGAGAAATGGAATGCAAAGCGTGGTTTTCAATGCGTTTACAATATTTAAACTGTTGGTTTTGGGGGGCTTAGGGGGGAAACGTACCTAGCTTAGGTTACGTATTTAATATATGCCATGCTCTACCACACCCCACCCCCACCCCCAACGTGCAAATATATAGCCCAAATTTGTTTCTAAACTATTATATATTCATCCTTTTTTTTTATTAGCATTAACCATACTTCATTTCTTTTGTTGGTACCATATTATGCACAAGTGCCCTAAATTCTTAGACCTTGTAATAACCAATATTTAGATTTTCCCGATATGGCACTAAGACAAAACATATAATAACACAAAGAAGGGGAGGGGGCTCGGTCAAGATACAAAAATCACACTTCTTGTGTGATCGCACACAAGAAGTGTGCCCTTATCATCAACAATTCTGTTTTAACTTTAGAGCAAAAGTATTGCAGATTGGGAGTCAGTTAAAGAGAGAAAACTTTTCAGACTCTAAATAATAATCTATAAAAGATCTAGGGCTAGGTGGATGGTACACAGTTCAGAAGACAAAATAAAGGATCCCAATGGAAGGAGAATATAAAGATTAAGATCCAGGGATGGAATGCATGAAGCTACTCCACCTCTCTTGCCATGGACAGATTCATCTGCATAAATTTGTCTCTAATTAGAGTAATTTTTTTAAATTTGTTTTAAAAAAATAGTTTTCACCAAATGATATTTCACACTGATATTTAGATCTTGTCAATTATATTCGTTGTATCTGACAAAATATGTTGAGAAAACAAATATTTACTCTGACCCTTAGATTTTGTCAATTTTATCCCATGTATTCGATAAAGAGATGTTGATATAGAATTTAATCAATCTGATACTTAGATTTTGTCAATTTTATCCGAAATACCCGACAAATGATGTTGATAATGCACTTAAAGGATGTTGATATAGCATTTAATCACTCTGATGCTTAGAATTTGTCAATTATATTTGATTTATCCGACAAAGGATGCTGATAAAGCATTTATTCACTCTGATACTTAGATTTTGTCAATTATATTTGATGAATCTGACCAAAGATCAAAATTTTATCAGATACAACGAATATAATTGACAAAATCTAAATATCAGAGTGAATAAATGCTGTATCAGCATCCTTTATCGGAAATGTCGGATAAAATTGACAAAATGTAAGTGTCAGACAAAATCTAGGTGTCAGATTTTCAACATCATTTCTTTATCAACATCATTAGAGTTGCGCGCCACTCTAAGTGAACCTAAATTAACCCAACCTTTTGCATATTTCTCTCTCTATGACTGTGTGTCTGAGCGGGTGTTCTACCATCAATAATCCGTCTAACAAGGATGTTGATAATGCATTTATTCGCTCTGATACTTAGATTTTATCAATTTTATCCAACATATATGACAAGGGTAGATGATAAAGCATTTATTCACACTGATATTTAGATTTTGTGAATTATATTCGATGTATATGACAAAGGATGCTGATAAAGCATTTATTCACTCTGATACTTAGATTTTGTTAATTATATATGATGTATCTGACAAAGGATAATGATAAAAAAAA
The DNA here is from genome assembly GCF_049724085.1 of Artemia sp. Qi Xiang Cuo. Lineage (NCBI taxonomy): Eukaryota > Metazoa > Arthropoda > Branchiopoda > Anostraca > Artemiidae > Artemia > Artemia sp. Qi Xiang Cuo. Next base: position 72,765,191 of record NC_142801.1, on the reverse strand, counting down.
TTTATTCACTCTGACACTTAGATTTGGTCAATTTTATCCAAAATATCCGACAAATGATGCTAATAAAGCATTTATTCACTCTGATAATTAGATTTTGTAAATTATATTCGTTATATCTGACAAAAGATGTTTATAAAGAAAAGGAATTCACTCTAATACTTAGATTTTTCAATTTTATCCAACATATCTGACAAAGAATGCTGATAAAGCATTTATTCACTCCGATTCTTAGATTTTGTCAATTATATTTGATGCATCTGACAAAAGATATTGATAAAAAAAATTATTCACTCTGACACTTAGATTTTTTCAGTTTTATCCAACATATCCGACAAAGGATGCTGATAAAGCATTTATTCACTCTGATATTTAGATTTTGTCAATTATATTCGTTTTACTAACAAAAGATGTTGATAAAAAAAAATTATTCACTCTGACACTTAGATTTTGTCAGTTTTATCCAACATATATGACAAAGGATGCTGATAAAGCATTTATGCACTCTGATACTTAGATTTTGTCAATTTTATCCCATGCATTCGAGAAAGAGATGTTGATATAGAATATAATCAATCTGATACATAGATATTGTCAATTTTATCCCATGTATCCGAGAAATGGATATTGATATAGAATTTAATCACTCTGATACTTAGATTTTGTCAATTTTATCCGACTTATCTGAGAAAGAATGCTGATAAAGCATTTATTCACTCTGATTCTTAGATTTTTTCAATTATATTTGATGTATCTGACAAAAGATATTGATAAAAAATTTATTCACTCTAACACTTAGATTTTGTCAATTTTATCCGACATATCCGACAAAGGATGGTGTTAAACCATTTATTCACTCTGATATTTAGATTTTGTCAATTATATTCGTTGTATCTGATAAAAGATGTTGATAAAAAAAATTATTCACTCTGATACTTAAATTTTGCCAATTTTATCCTATGTATCTGAGAAATGGATGTTGATATAGAATTTAATCACTCTGATACTTAGATTTTGTAAATTTTATCCCTTATATCCGAGACAGGAATGTTGATATAGAAATTAATCACGCTGATACTTAGATTTTGTCAATTTCATTCGTTATACCTGACAAAGGATGTTGATAATGATTTTATTCACTCTGATACTTAGATTTTTTCAATTTTATACGACATATCCCACAAATGATGTTGATATTGCATTTATTCAATCTGATACTTATATTTTGTCAATTTTATCTGACATATCTGACAAAAGATGCTGATAAAGCATTTTTTCACTCTGATATTTAGATTTTGTCAGTTATATTCGTTGTATCTGATAAAAGATATTGATAAAAAAATGTATTCACTCTGGCACTTATATTTTGTCAATTTTATCCGACATATCCGACAAAGGATGGTGTTAAACAATTTATTAAATCTGATATTTAGATTTTTTTAATTATATTCGTTGTATCTGATAAAAGATGTTGATAAAAAAAAATTATTCACTCTGATACTTAGATTTTGTCAACTTTATCCCATGTATCCGAAAAATGAATGTTGATATAGAATTTAATCACTCTGATACTTAGATTTTGTCAATTTTATCCGACATATCCGACAAAGGATGTTGATAATGAATTTATTTACTCTGAAACTTAGATTTTGTCAATTTTATCTGACATGTCCGACAAATGGTGTTGATAAAGCTTTTATTCAATCCGATACTTAGATTTTGCCAATTTTATCCCATGTATCCGAGAAATGGATGTTGATATAGAATTTAATCACTCTGATACTTAGATTTTGTCAATTTTATCCGACTTATCCGACAAAGAATGCTGATAATGAATTTATTTACTCTGATTCTTAGATTGCGTAAATTTTATCCCTTATATCCGAGACAGGAATTTTGATATAGAAATTAATCACTCTGATACTTAGATTTTGTCAATTTTATTCGTTATATCTGACAAAAGATGTTGATAATGATTTTATTCACTCTGATACTTAGATTTTTTCAATTTTATACGACATATCCCACAAATGATGTTGATATAGCATTTATTCAATCTGATACTTAGATTATGTCAATTTTATCCGATGTATCTGACAGAGGATATTGATAAGAAAATTTATTCACTCTAACACTTAGATTCTTTCAATTTTATCCGACATATCCGACAAAGGATCCTGATAAAGCATTTATTCCCTCTGATACTTAGATTTTGTCAATTATATTTGATGTAACTGACAAAATATGTTGATACAAAAAATTTATTAACTCTGACAATTAGATTTTGTCAATTTTATCCGACATATCCGACAAAAGATGCTGATAAAGCATTTATTCACTCTGATATTTAGATTTTGTCAATTATATTCGTTGTATCTGATAAAAGGTGTTGATAAAAAAAATTTATTCACTCCGATACTAACATTTTGTCAATTTTATCCCATGTATTCGAGAAAGGGATGTTGATATAGGATTTAATCACTCTGATACTTCTATTTTGTCAATTTTATCTGACATATCCGAAAAAGGATGCTGATAAAGTATTTATTCACTCTGATATTTAGATTTTGTGAATTATACTCGTTGTATCTGATAAAAGATGTTGATAAAAAAATTTATTCACTCTGATACTTAGATTTTGTCAATTTTATCCCATGCATTCAAGAAAGGGATGTTGAAATAGAATTTAATCAATCCGATACTTAGATTTTGTCAATTTTATCCCATGTATCCCAGAAATGGATGTTGATATCAAATTTAAACACTCTGATACTTAGATTTTGTCAATTTTATTTGACTTATCCAACAAAGAATGCTTATAAAGCATTTATTCACTCTGATTCTTAGGTTTTGTCAATTATATTTGATGTATCTGACTAAAAATATTGATAAGAAAATTTATTCACTCTGATACTTATATTTTGTCCATTTTATCCAAAATATCCGACAATGGATGGTGTTAAACCATTTATTAAATCTGATATTTAGATTTTGTTAATTATATTCGTTGTATCTGATAAAAGATGTTGATAAAAAAAATTATTCACTCTGATACTTAAATTTTGTCAATTTTATCCCGTGTATCTGAGAAATGGATGTTGATATAGAATTTAATCACTCTGATACTTAGATTTTGTCAATTTTATCCGACATAACCGACAAAGTATGTTGATAATGAATTTATTTACTTTGAAACTTAGATTTTGTCAATTTTATCTGACTTGTCCTACAAATGGTGTTGATAAAGCATTTATTTAATCCGATACTTAGATTTTGTCAATTTTATCCGATATATCTGACAAAGGATATTGATAATGAATTTATTCACTCTGATACTTAGATTTTGTCAATTTTATACGACATATCCGAGAAATGATGTTGATAAAGCATTTATTCAATCTGATACTTAGATTATGTCAATTTTATCCGATGTATCTGACAGAGGATGTTGATAAAAAAAATGTTTTCACTCTAACACTTAGATTTTTTCAATTATATTCGTTGTATCTGACAAAAGATGTTGATAAAGAAAAATGTATTCACTCTAATACTTAGATTTTTTCAATTTTATCCGACATATCCGACAAAGGATCCTGATAAAGCATTTATTCACTCTGATTCTTAGATTTTGTCAATTATATCTGACTTATCCGACAAAGAATGCTGATAAAGCATTTTTTCACTCTGATTCTTAGATTTTGTCAATTATATTTGATGTATCTGACAAAAGATAATGATAAAAAATTTATTTACTCTGACACTTAGATTTTGTCAATTTTATCCGACATATCCGACAAAGGATGGTGTTAAACCATTTATTCACTCTGACACTTAGAATTTGTCAATTATATTCGTTGTATCTGACAAAAGATGTTCATAAAAAAATTATTCACTCTGATACTTAAATTTTGTCAATTTTATCCTATGTATCTGAGAAATGGATGTTGATATAGAATTTAATCACTCTGATACTTAGATTTTGTCAATTTTATCCTATATATCCGACAAAGTATATTGATAAGGAATTTATTCACTCTGATACTTAGATTTTGTCAATTTTATCTCTTATATCCGAGACAGGAATGTTGATATAGAAATTAATCACTCTGATACTTCGATTTTGTCAATTTTATTCGTTATATCTGACAAAGGATGTTGATAATGAATTTATTCACTCTGATACTTAGATTTTTTCAATTTTATACAACATATCCCACAAATGATGTGGATAAAGCATTTATTCAATTTGATACTTAGATTATGTCAATTTTATCCGATATATCTGACAGAGGATGTTGATGAAAAAAATTTATTCACTCTAACTCTTTTGTAAATTGGATTTTGGATTTTGTAAATTATATTTGATGTATCTGACAAAAGATATTGATAAAAAAAAAATTATTCACTCTCACACTTAGATTTGGTCAATTTTATCTGACATATCCGACAAAAGATGCTGATAAAGCATTTTTTCACTCTGATATTTAGATTTTGTCAATTATATTTGTTGTATCTGATAAAAGATATTGATAAAAAAAAATTTATTTACTCTTATACTTAGATTTTGTCAATTTTATCCCAGATATTCGAGAAAGGGATGTTGATATAGATTTTAATTACTCTGACACTTAGATTTTGTCAATTTTATCCGACATATCCGATAAAGGATCCTGATAAAGCATTAATTCACTCTGATATTTAGATTTTGTGAATTATACTCGTTGTATCTGATAAAAGATGTTGATAAAAAAAATTTATTCACTCTGATACTTAGATTTTGTCAATTTTATCCCATGCATTCAAGAAAGGGATGTTGAAATAGAATTTAATCAATCCGATGCTTAGATTTTGTCAATTTTATCCCATGTATCCGAGAAATGGATGTTGATATAGAATTTGATCTCTCTGATACTTAGATTTTGTCAATTGTATCTGACTTATCCAACAAAGAATGCTGATAAAGCATTTATTCACTCTGATTCTTAGGTTTTGTCAATTATATTTGATGTATCTGACAAAAGATTTGATAAAAAATTTATTCACTTTGACACTTATATTTTGTCAATTTTATCCGACATATCTGACAAAGGATGGTGTTAAACCATTTATTAACTCTGATATTTAGATTATGTTAATTATATTCGTTCTATCTGATAAAAGATGTTGATAAAAAAAAATTATTCACTCTGATACTTATATTTTGTCAATTTTATCCCATGTATCCGAGAATTAGATGTTGATACAGAATTTAATCACTCTGATACTTAGATTTTGTCAATTTTATCTGACGTATCTGACAAAGGATGTTGATAATGAATTTATTTACTCTGAAACTTAGATTTTGTCAATTTTATCTGACATGTCCGACAAATGGTGTTGATAAAGCATTTATTCAATTCGATACTTAGATTTTGTTAATTTTATCCCTTATATCCGAGAATGGAATGTTGATATGGAATTTAATCGCTCTGATACTTAGATTTTGTCAATTTTATCCGACATATCTGACAAAGGAAGTTGATAATGAATTTATTCACTCTGATACTTAGATTTTGTCAATTTTATACGACATATCCGAGAAATGATGTTGATAAAGCATTTATTCAATCTGATACTTAGATTTTGTCAATTTTATCCGATGTATCTGACAGAGGATGTTGATGAAAAAAATGTTTTCACTCTAACACTTAGATTTTTTCAATTATATTCGTTGTATCTGACAAAAGATGTTGATAAAGAAAAATGTATTCACTCTAATAGTTAGATTTTTTCAATTTTATCCGACATATCCGACAAAGGATCCTGATAAAGCATTTATTCGCTCTGATTCTCAGATTTTGTCAATTATATTTGATGTATCTGACAAAATATATTGATACAAAAAATTTAATCACTCTGACACTTAGATTTTGTCAATTTTATCCGACATATCCGACAAAAGATGCTTATAAAGCATTTATTCACTCTGATATTTAGATTTTGTCAATTTTATCCCATGTATTCGAGAAAGGGATGTTGATATAGAATTTAATCAATCTGATACTTAGATTTTGTCAGTTTTATCCCATGTATTCGAGAAATGGATGTTGATATAGAATTTAATCACTCTGATGCTTAGATTTTGTCAATTTTATCTGACATATCCGACAAAGGATGTTGATAATGAGTTTATTCAATCTGATACTTAGATTTTGTCAATTTTATCTGACATATCCGACAAATGATGTTGATAAAGCATTTATTCAATCCGATACTTAGATTTTGTCAATGTTATCCCATATATCCAAAAAAGGGATGTTGATATACAATTTAATCACTCTGATACTTAGATTTTTTCAGTTTTATCCGAAATATCCGAAAAAGGATGTTGATAATTAATTTATTCACTCTGATACTTATATTTTGTCAATTTTATACGGTATATCCGACAAATGATGTTGATAAAGCATTTATTCAATCTGATACTTAGATTATGTCAATTTTATCCGGTGTTTCTGACAGAGGGTGTTGTTAAAAAAAAAATTATTCAATCTAAAACTTAGATTTTGTCAATTTTATCCGATATATAAGACAAAGGATGTTGATAATGAATTTGTTCACTCTGATACTTAGATTTTGTCAATTTTATCCAATATACCCGACAAATTATGTTGATAAAGCATTTATTCACTCTGATGCTTAAATTTTGTCAATTTTATCCCAGGTATCCGAGAAAGGGATGTTGATATAGAATTTAATCACTCTGATACTTAGATTTTGTCAATTTTATCCAACAAAGTATGTTGATAATGAATTTATTCACTCTGATACTTAGATTTTGTCAATTTTATCAATCTGAAAAAAATCATTCACTCTGACACTTAGATTCTGTAAGTTTTATCCAACATATCCGACAAAGGATGCTGTTAAAGCATTTATTCACTCTGGTATTTGGATTTTGTCAATTATATTCGTTGTATCTGATAAAAGATGTTCATAAAAAAAATTTATTCACTCTGACACTTAGATTTTTTCAATTTTATCCCATGTATCCGAGAAAAGGATGTTTATATAGAATTTAATCAATCTAATACTTATATTTTGTCAATTTTATCCGATATACCTAACAAAGGATGTTGATAAAGCCCTTATTCACTCTGATACTTAGATTTTGTCAATTATATTCGATGTGTCTGACAAAGAATGTTGATAAGGCTTTTATTCACTCTGACACATAGATTTTGTCAATTTTATCCCATGTATCCGAGAAAAGGATGTTGATATAGAATTTTATGAGTCTGATACTTTGATTTTGTCAATTTTATCTGACACACCTGACAAAGGATGTTGATAATGCATTTAATCACTCTGATACTTAGATTTTGTCATTTTTATCCGATATATCTAACAAAGGATGCTGATAAAGCATTTATTCACTCTGATATTTAGATTTTGTCAATTATATTCGATATATCTGACAAAAGATGTTGCTTCTTACATCTCCGATGTTTTAAAAGCCATTCTAAACGTTTGATATGCTAGCATACTCTAAAAAAAAGGAGACCTGACAATGTAATGCATAATATATGTTTAATGAAATAATGCTTTGTAAGATATTAATACAAAAATATATTATTATACATTATGAATATCAATGAACAACTTTGGACATTTTGAATGTGTTCCATAAAATAGCTCACTATGTTCTCTCTTGATACTGTATCTATTGTCCTCTCTTAATTCATAATTAGTAGAACAATCATTATTCCATTTTGAGTCGCACATAATTTTTACTGGTGTGTCATGGACAGGCTCAATATGCGTTTCGTCTTTTGTATTATTTGGTTCATTGACTGTTCGATCAATGATTTTAGTAACGTTTTCTGACAGTTTGTTTTTCATCGATTCATCTTTATATTCCTTAGTGATATTTTCTGTCAATGCCCTTTTTATTTTTCTGGTGATTTCACTGTCTATTAACACATTATTTGTACACAGGCAACAGTTTCAGCTCGTCGACAAGATATGGTTTATGATATTAGTAGAAGAGTAGGCCTCTCTTTTCCCCGTTGCTTTCATTTGAATGCTAATACCTAAAAGAGGACGATAGGTTTTATCAACAGGTAGCACGTTACCAGAAGTACTAGCAAGAAGATACCCCTCTTCATCAACTATTATTTTTATTTTAGGGTTCTCTTTGATTGCAATCATCTCTGGAGATCTCAATCTCGCTTATCCACCATTTGTACAATGGAATTTTTTGGTACTCCAAAGAAATTTAATTCCTTACTGTCATGACACTGCACGCATACGTTTCCGATAGTGCTACCACTTGTACTTATTTCATTGTTTAAATAATTCTTGTCAGCATTCAATGCTACAATAACACCATCATGTGAACACACTTTCTTAAAATGATCCATCTTCACTTTTTAAGGATCTAAGTTATGTTTTTATAGTTCCACTGCATAAAAAATACTGATTTAATACATGCAGTAAACTAGGTAGTGTGAATAACCCATCATATAGTACCAATGGGAAAGCCGCATCGTGTCTATGAGCAAGCATAGAGTACGATTGGTAGATCCACAAGCATATTTCATGTCATTTTAAGATACGTAAAAAAAAGTTGAATAATTTCAGTTCAAAAAAATTCAGTAAAAAAAAGTACTACTACAAACATTATTTGTTTAATAGTAAAGGTCATGACTAACATATGTATGCCATTCTCATTTTGAGTTTGGGAAATATTAAATCTGAATTTATTATGCTTGAAGTATGTTTCTTGTCATTCGAAGACTTGTAAAAAAAAGTTGAAAAAATATGTCATGTTAAAAAAAATAATAAAAAAAGTAAAAAAAAAACTATAAAAAAAAGTATAAAACAATGGGGGGAGGGGTCTAAAAAGGTTTGAGTGGGGATGGTTCCCTTGGAGGTTGAGGATAGGGGACCTTTTGAGTTTGAGGTCCTTGGTGGTTAGGGTCATTGGTGCTTACGATTCTTGACGGTGCATACTCATAATCGTTTCACTGCTTGATTTCCAAGGATTTCTAAAGATTGTTCTGAATTTCTTTATTAAAATTCTTTTCTTGCCATCTACATCTCTATTAGTATCAAATTTTTAGTATACTAGAATGTTAAAGCATATTTTATAATGACAACACTGTTCAAATGGTACTTGTTTATTATAAAGAACACATCGGAGAGGTAAAGCTAGGTCAACTCACAAGGCCATCTTATCATCGTCAACTATTGTTTACATTAATACTATTCCAAATTTATAATAAATAAGCCAGGAATTAACAACCCCTTCGGTGTTACCTTAACTAGTAATGAGTTTAACTCTTTTCTACCATCTTCATACAATCCAATCACCAAATAAGATCATTCTCATCTCTATTATTCAATCATCAATTAAGATCATTCATATCAGAACTGTGGTAAAAATCATACTTCTTATAGCTTGTCCTGCCCTATATCTAAGGAAATAATGTCGCGCTCCCACTTTTTGCAATAACTTTGGAGTTTTCAATAATATCGTTTAATATTAATGGTACAAAGGATAAGGATTTCGTTATTGATGAGTTCTACTATGATTTTGATTTGGTTTGTTTACAGGAGCATCTTCTTACAGACTCTAGTATTAACGTTTTGCGTCGTAGCCTTCATCATGATGTGTTTTTTACTGCTGCCAGAGCCACAAGAGGCCGCCCATCCGGAGGGCTAGCTTGTGTTTTTAATCGCAATCCTAATTTGGTTTCACCGGTGAGTGTTGACTCGGATGAGTTTTTTTTGGCTGTTTGTAAGGGCACTATAGTTTTCATTAATTATTATATGCCTTATGATGACCGTTCCTCTAGATCGATGGCTAGATTTGCTAAAACCTGTAACACGTTGAAGTTTCTAGTGGAAAAAATTCTTTCTATTTCTCTAGATTATATGATCATTGGTGACCTCAATACGGATATAAATAACTCATCAGTGAGATGTGATTTGTTGTTGGATTGCCTTCAATCTTATCATATTATACCCAAAACTCATCCTTATTCTTATATTCAACATTCAGGCAGTAAGAGCAATATTGATCACATTATTTGCTCACCTAGTATTATTACATCAATAGTGTTTGTACATGCTGAAGAACAAGACTTAGACCATCTCCCTATCTCACTTACTCTTACGCTGAATTTAAACCCTGCTAGTTTCTGCAAAGTACCCCAGTCTTCAAAATAGTTTGAAAAAAGTAATTGGAGGAAAGCTGATGTTCCTCTTTATGCGTTTACACTAACAAGGCTGCTGTCTGCTATACGAGTTCCCTATCATCTGCTTCAGAGCTCTATACACGGGAATTGCAAAAAGGACCTGGATTGCTATTATAATCAAATAATTAAATGTTTAAAAGACGCCGAGGCAGTTGCAGTGCCGCTGCAACGTGTTAGACGTGGTACGCAAAAGCCTATTTGGTCTTTAGATCCTAATTTAAAAACTTTGAAAAATACAGCTAAGTTTTAGTTAAAAGTTTGGAATGAATGTGATAGACCGCCCTGTGGTATTGTTTCTGACCTTAAGCGTAAGACCCGCAGGGAATATAAAAAATATCTTAAGTCTATGCGTTATCGTGGTATGGATTTTCCAGTGTCAAAGAGAGAATGGCGAAAAGTTATTAATTCTGAGTCGATTAGAAGTGATGTACCAAATAATGATTGTCTTCCTGCATCTGCTTGGCATGACCATTACTCGTCTATTTTTTCTAATGTTAATTACCATGTGCATTCTTTGTATTCTCATTCTCTTTGTGCTATTTTTAGTACCCCTCTATCGCAGCGTCTCTTTGTTCCTATTTCTCTTTCATCTGTAATTGAAGCAATTCAGAAACTTAAATCAGATAATGTTGATAATGATGGTATATCTAGATTTAACCTTTTATTAGATTGCTCCCCCCTTATTAACCATATACGCCTACTTCTCCAGATGTGTATTTGTACTTCTAGTGTACCGGAGAGTTTTTTGTGTGGTACTGTCTCTTCAATTTTAAAGAAGGGGAATTCTCCTTTTATTTGCTCTTCTTACCGACCTATTTCTGTCTCTTGCACTTTTAGTAAAGTTCTTGAGCATGTTTTAATACCTTTTGTGACTAATAATATGCTTGAGAGAGATAACCAGTTTGGATTTAAGCCCGGAGTAGGTTGTCAACACGCACATCGTGTATTATCTTCTTTGCTCCTTGAAAATTCTTCTAAGGGAAGGAGTATACATCTTTGTACTTTAGATCTATCAAAAGCTTTTGATAGTGTATGTCATAGTCAGCTTTTTTCTGCTCTTCGTGGTTACGGTGTCAATCTATCGGTTATTTTGCTTCTTCGGTACTGGTACTCTAATTCTTTTCTTCGGCTGAAATCTCTGCCTGCATCTAATATTAAATTGAAAAGAGGTTTAAGGCAAATTGGAGTTTTATCTCCGACCCTTTTTAATTTGTGTATTTCAGGAGTTCTGGCAAAGATTTCGGCTACCTATCTCTCCGGTTTTTCTGATGTTTCCTACCTGGCTTATGCTGATGATCTGCTTCTTATAAGCCGTACTAAAACTGGTTTATCTAACATGGTTTCTCGTGTTGCTTCTTCTTTTTCAGACATAGGCCTTTCTCTTAATGTAGATAAATGTAAATTTCTTTCTTTTAATAATATTTCTAGTACTTCCCTTCGCTGTAGTGGCTTTACTATCCCTCTCGTAGATTCTCTGCGATGGCTCGGTATTTCTATTACTAATAGTCTTCCGAGCTTGCGCCAGCGCATAGTCTCAGATATTAATATGAAAATTAAATTAGGATATGCTAAGATTGTTGCCAATAGAGGTAAATATCATAAATTCGCGTTAGCCAAGCTCTACTCAACTTTTTGTGACCATTCAATTCTTTTTGCTTCTGGAATTTTCCTCCTTCTGAAGAAAACTGAGTTTAAAAGAATCCGGATTAATTATTTTAGATTTTGTAAATTTTTGTTGTTTCTTCTACCATGGACCAAAAACCGGGTAATTATTAATAAATTTCTTGTTCCTACTATTACTGAAAAACTGGAAGCACTACACAGAAAACTTTCAAATACTGCTTGTATCCGTTTTTCTCCGCACCATCACCTTATCAGGTTTTTTCAGTCCTAAGTTATTTTTCTTTTATTTGTTTAGTTGTTTTTCTCTGTTTGGTCATTCTACAATTTAGATTTGTAAAGAGTGAGTAAAAATCCAATAATGATAATATTAATGCCTGCTTATTAGATTTTGCAAGTTGTCAGTTTTTTTTGTTTTTTTCCTCTTTTCCCCCTCCTTTCACGTTATTTTTTTTTTTTTTTTTTGCTCTCGTTTCTTTTAAATTATTATGTGTTACACTGTAATTTGGTAATTTTTGATTTATATATTGTCTTGTGTCGCATTTTTTGTGTTTTTCCCCGTGATACTCCACGTATTGTACCTCTGTATAGTGTGGGTTAAAAATAAATAATAATAATAACAATATACTCCAATTCGCAAATGCTATACTTTTTTTCGCATATAGAGTTATTTTTTAGGTAAATGATTTAACATCATATTCCATCAATTCCAGAAAAGATGCAAGGTACCTTCAGGCTAGACGTTATTAGTGTCTGACAATTTTTTACTCAGAAACATACATGGCTTGGCTGTATCTTTAGTAAAAACATTATTCATACGAAAAAACATGATTATCTAACCCATACAACTGAAACCAATATTTTTTTACAGAAGGCTCAATAAACCTTTGAATACGCAATATGACGATCTCAAGTTTTGGCACTGAAACCCGTCTGGTAACTCATGTATTGTTCGTAGTAATAGGTGAATGACCGTGGTAAGGTGTGTAGGTGTGAAACTGCACACATATTCATACCCCAGGCTTGTAGGCTCTGCGCTAATTAATAACAAACTACTGACGACCCATTCCAAATGAAGTGCCCCTGAAAATAAAATATTGGAGCCGAGTGGCCTTTACTATAGGCAACGCTATAGCGTTGCCTCTTATAAGCAGAATAATTGTACCTAAAACATTAGGCATGCAGGCCCGCTATACTTTAACCCCCCCTCCCTAATATGCAAACATACAGCCCAATTTTGTTTCTAAAGTGTTATATTTTTATCATACTTAGGTATATCAAACAGTTCGTGGTAACGAACTGTAAGTAAGGAGCGACCCGGCTCAATAGTAACTGAAACTCTAAAAAACGGAATTTCCATAATACATCATGATACCAATAAATATACATCATGATACCAATAAATGATACCAATACATCATTATACCAATAAATACATTAAAAGAATCTGATTTCAATGCTGGTTTCAAATATATAAGTTGCATCAAGTGTAGTTTTACCCATCAAAAGTTATTTGCCTGAGAAAATTTGCCTGATTTTTGAAAAAAGGGGAAGACACCCCCTAAGAGTTGTATAACTTTAATGAAAATCACATTATCAAATTCAGCGGATCAGAGCACCCTACTTTAGAGGTTTCAAGCTCCTATCAGCAAAAAAGTTGAATTTCGTATTTTTTGCCAGAAGAAAAATCACGGATGTGTGTTTATTTGGTTTTTTCCCAGGGGTGATCGTATCGACCCAGTGGTTCTAGAATATCTTGGGAGAGTTCATTCAAACGGAATGTAAAAGTTCTAGTGCCCTTTTTAAGTGACCAAAAAATAGAGGGCGTAAGTCACCCGATAAAATTTTGAGATAGCCATTTTGTTCAGCATGGTCGAAAATTTAATAAATATGTCTTTTAAGATGACTTAATCCCCCAAAGTCCCCGGGGGGGGGGCTGCTGAAAGTTTTGAACTTTACCCAATTTTTACATATATATTGGTTTTTGGGAAGTATAACGACGTTTTCAGGGGGGATTTTTTCTGGTAGTGGTAGTGGGGGGGATCGGGGGTTATGTGGGAGGATCTTTCCATGGAGGAAGGGACATTGCTATGAAAGGGGCACCGGATTTCCCAGCATAATTTAAAAAAACGATCAGAAATTTATTTTTAAAAAAATATGTTTTTCAACTGAAAGTAAGGAGCAACATCAAAACTTAAAACGAACAGAAATTATTACGTATATGATTCAGTTCACCCCCTAGTCAATACCTCGCTCTTTAAGCCAAACATTTATTAGTACTTTCATAAGAGCTATTTATTCTAATTAACAGCCTTTGTGACTAAGGGGTCATTTAAAAAAAATTGGAACAAAATTCGGTACTCCTGTAATAAACGCACTCTTTTATATACTGCAATGCAAACCAGTCCCGAAATAGACCGAGACGCGTGATGAAAAACAGGTTTACGCTTCCTTGTGGGATATAAACAAAGACAAGAGCTATATTTAAACCGTTGTTTTTGGGGTTTAGGGGGGGGGGGCGTGTTCCTAGGTTAGGTTAGGTTACATATTTAATATATGGTATACTTTGCCCCCCCCCCAAATGTGCAAATATATGGCCCAAATTTGTTTCTAAACTATTATATATTCATCCTCTTTATTTTATTTCATTAGCATTAACCAAACTATCACTATATAAAAGAGTGCTTTTAGTTCAGGAGTACCAATAATTCGAACTTTAGCGTAAAGAGCGAGGTATTGACTAGGGGGCGAACCCCCTAATATACATATTAAAAATATATAAATATAGAAGTTCGTTACGTAAGTTGATTCTACGTTACTTATATTTATTACTAATAAAAACGTTCATAAATAAAATTAAACAACTTTCAAGAAAGCCATTTAACCAAATAAAACTAAAATTAATATGCAAATTTTGTTTTAATTATTCATGTACGGTGAGCCAAAATCAAAACCTGCATTAATTCAAAAACAATGAAAAATTAAAAAAAAACAAGTTTTTTTTACTGAAAGTAAGGAGCAGCATTAAAACTTAAAACGAACAGAACTTATTTCGTATATGAAAGGGGTTGTCCCCTCCTCAACGCATTGCTCTTTACACTAAAGTTTGACTCTTTCTCACAACTCTTTTTTTTAAAACAATAAAAAACTTTATAAAATAGGGTAAAAATAAAATAGTTCAGAAACAAATTTGGGCTACATATTTGCACATTAGGGGGGTTGTGGGTAAAGCATAGCATATATTAAATACGTAACCTAACCAAACGTAGCCTAGGTACCTTTTAATCCCCCTAAACCCCAAAAAAACTGAAGTTTAAATATAGTTTCCGAAGTGAGAAACCTTTTTTTATACGTCAATACTCTGCGGAAACATCTTTATTAACAGTTTGTTTGGCACCTCAACGCTGTCTCTTATTAAGCACTTACCTGATTCAAGACAAGTGCCGTTTTTAATCTAGATAGTTCTATAATGGTTTCCCCTTGCATAGATAATTCCTCCAAATCCAGCAAATACTTTTGAGGTCTTAGTCCTCCACGTCTCACGTATGATTGTTTGAGTTTTTCCTGCCCTTTTGCGCTTTTCCCCCACAACTCAAAAAGTTTCTCAATCTTTTGGATAGAACATGCTTCATTCTTTGATATATTTTGATTGGTTTTGAACTACGGTATTAACGGTATTAATATAAAAAACAAAGTTTTTCCAACGGAAGTAAAGAGCAAAGTTGAAACTTAAAACGTAAAAAAATCATTGCTTCACAGCCTATCTAATATATATCAATCAAACTAGTACAAATACACCAACTAATTGTGTTTCTCCTTGTTTCTAGAATTACTGAAAACTTATTACTTTACTGAGAACAAAAATCAAGTATTAAAAACAGGACCATTGATCTGGGAATGAAAAGTGAGCATGAAGCCTGACAAAAACAAACTACTCTATAAAGCTTTTCATAGTCTTACACCAGTTGTGACCTCAGTAACTTTCCATATACAATTAAAATTATCTTAAAAACATAAGCGAAAAATTAAATATTTTTTTAATAACTGCAAAGTCATTGAACAGCATACAGATTATTGGATTGATTTATCAGGTAGCATTTTGGAATAATGTTCAATAGTGCTTTAAGCTATAATATCAATAGTGATTAATAAACAATCTTCAAATGTAAGAAATATGCTTTAGTATTACTTGAAATGAAGATCAAATAAGACATAATATGAACTCTGAAAATATGGTTATTTGTCTTTATACAACAGTAAATTTCAAGCTATGATACAAATTCTAAAGCTATTCTATAGTCCTAATGCTATAAAGATGGCTTTACTTCAAACTTGTCTGCAAAGTAATCATGACATGTCCTTTTTAAAACCAAAACGATAGCCAGGTATTGAAATGAGCCATCGTGCAGAAGTGATACCAAATTAAATGAGAAAAAAAAATAAAGCAAAAATCCTAAAATGAATTGTTATTTATCTTAAAATGGATTGATCCTAAAAAAAGATTGATAATAGTTTTATTCTGTAAAAAGTGTCCATAATTGGTTTCCTTTTACTGTACCAAAACTTCTATATTATTTTTTGTTTTCAGTAAAGCGCTAGTTTTCTACAATCCTAGAAGGAACACAGGGAAACATAATTAGTTGGTTTATTTGTACTAGTTTTATTGATATATATTAGATAGGCTGTGAAGCAATAATTATTTTCCGTTTTAAGTTTCAACTTTGCTCTTTACTTCCCTTAGGAAATCTTTGTTTTTTTAGATTAATCTTTGCTCGTTTTTGATTCAAATTTAATGTAGAAACAACCCTGCCATGATCTTTTTTATTTATACGGAATAATTTATGTTCGTTTTAAGTTTTAATGTCATTCCTTAGTTTCAGTTGAAAACTTATGAAGCTGTTTAAGGGCGCATTTAGAAGCTTATATTTATGCCTAGTCACTTTTTTACCAATTTGACTTGATAGCATATTCCCATAAAGTTTACTTTCCATTTTTCCATTCATTTTTTTCAAATGAAAAAAGTGCCTTTTTCAATGAAATAACCAAAATAAAAGGTGTTTTTCAAAACCTAGGCAGGAATAAACAATAAGGGGGCAAGGACGTCCCTTCCCCTCAATTACCGCCTTTAGAACTAGCACACAGGCTTCATCGCAAAGTGAAGTTTGAAGGTTTAATTCAAAAGTGTTGATCATTCAAGCTTAATTTTTGGTAGATTTTTAGTTGAAAAGTCTGTAGTTTTAGTTAATTTGTTTTCGTAATAATCTTTTAATTATAAGATGAGTAGAAGGTTTATGAAACTTACACAGGTGGTTTGAAGGGGGGAGTATATGTTAGAAAAAAAAAATTTTAAACAAGAAAAACGGGTTTTAATTTTCTATAAAGCAGTGAAATATAAAACAATTAATTATACACAAATACTCCGAATATTTCGGCCCCACGTCTGGGAGCCTTTCTCAACGGAAAAAAAAAAATATAAAATGAAACAAAAAAAAAATTTCTTTTTAAAAAAACTTAACTTACATCAAAATAAAACATACTAAACACATAAAGAGAAAGAAAAAAACAAAAGAAAAATATAAATAAATAAGAAACAAAACTCACATATTAAATAAACACTTCCATTTACTGAATGTCAATAATGATTCAACTCGCCTCCTCACAGTATATAAATTGAAATCTATCAAAAATGAAGAATATATTTATACATAGACCAAAACCCTCCACAGTCAACTCCCCCCCTATTCCATACCCCCTACTTAAATGTCAAAAGTTAATCAAACAATTTATGAATTATAAATTGAACGGAGTCGGGTGGTTGCAAGCTTAGCTGCACCTCGGTTACTTTTACCAGCTTTTCACCATTTCTGACCTTTGTTCGCAAGGTCATCTTTCGTTTCAGAACTATTATCAAAATCAGTACTGATTGAAAATCTTGCCTGCTTTTTAACTAAACTATTATAAATTGAATTGATCCTAAATTTCCCTTTATCTTTATTGATACTAGTACCTCCATATATTATCTTTTTTATTTCTATAATTTCCCTGAAGCTTTGTAAAAGTCCTACAGACGTATCTACTATTTTTGTTTGATCAAATAAAATAATGTGAGGAGGAAAATTATAAAGATGTTCTGCAACAGCTGACTCAAACGTTTCTGGTGGTTTGTTTTGTTTTAGAGCGCAATCTATTGCATTCTTGTGTTGTTGTAGCCTATTTTAAGTATATGTTATGTGTTGTAGCCTAAGAAATTATTTAAGTATATGTTAGGGGTTCTTATAAACATCCAGTTAAGGGCTTTGGACCTTAATTATTGCAATGGTACTGTCTTATGCTTCCAAACTCTTCCACTTAAGAAGTTGCAGCAAAAGTGCCGTTTTTAGTGCTATGTGACACCTATAGATGGTAAAATTGATAAAAAGTACGTAGATATGAGAAATAGCTTTGAAATGAGTTTTCCCGGGGTATGCTTAGGAAAATGAGTGCATCGCATTTGCAAAAATAGTAGATTATCTAAAAAGTAATGATAAGAAGGGACAAACCATGATTGAAAAAAAAAATCCAAGGAGGAATCAAACGCATGATAATCGAATTTGAAGTCCAGCGCCATACTAAGAGAACCACGCCCCTAATAATCTAATTTAATATATTAGTGTTTGTAGGACTTTAATTGTGTAGCTTATTAAAGGGGCCTGGAGGAGGAACCTGCGGGAGGTGTTCTTGCAAACCTCAAGTTAAGGGTTTTGGATCATAATTATTACAATTATACCGTTTTACACTTACTAGATTTTGCACTTAAGAAGAGACACCAAAAGTGTTGTGTTATGTGCTATATCTCACATACGAATTGTAGAATTTATAAAAACCCATAGATATGATCAAAAATTTTCAAATGAGCCATTAAACATCACTATAAGAAGTTCTGGTAGCCACTAGCCCCAGCTTTTCCACTTGAGACATGGCACGAAACTTGCAAATGGTGGAATTTATAGGAAGAACGTAAATATGGGCAATATTTTTCATATGAGCTATAAAAAATCAATCTACGGTGTTCTGGTTGCACGCAAGCCACACTCCTTGAGAAATGGCATAAAGTGCCAATTTTCGTGCAAAATGGCACTTGCGGATCGTGGAATTTATATAAACCACGTACATATGAGAAATAGCTTTTAAATGAGCTCTTAAACATCTCTCGTATGATGTTCTAGTAACCCGCTAGGCCTGGAAAAAAAGAAGAAAAAGACCGTTTTAAAGTTTTTTAGCTTTTAGTCACAATGGGCTGTGGTTCTCTCTTTACTAGGTTGCAGCTGCCACTGCAACCATGATACCAAACAGTCGAAAAGTTTGCTGAGTTTACGATCTGCTGAATGAGCAAACCGATTTCATAGCCACAAGGATAAATGACGAGTGACAGAATGCATTGGACTTGTATAAGTAAAGCTATATATTTGCGCATTAGGGGGGTAGGGGTAAGGTTAGGTTGAATTAGGTTTTTAACCCCTTTCTGAGATTTATTTATCCCCCTCCCCTCCGCTTAATGTGCAAATATTTACCCCAAATTATATTATTATATAAACTGAAGTATTATATTTTCATCATGTTATGGCATCTTTCATTATGATTAACCTAATAGCCCTTCTTGAGTGTCTTTGTATAATACATAAGTACCAGTAATGTTTTTTTTTCAAGAGGGCATAGAATAATGCTACCAATTTTCTGTGTGTTTTTAAGTTAATCGCTGATGGTGGAATTTATAGGAAGGGCGTAGAAAGGGCGTAATTTGATATGGGGCAGGGGGGGGGGCAACTACCCCCACCAGACCCAATTTTGCCCCCCCCCCCCCGGCTGAAATTTCGTTTATAAAAAAAAACTAAGATAAGCCTTCATAATTCAAGCATCCAGAGAAACGGGTCAGTTTTCTTTAGTATATCTTTGCCTCTATGGTAATATATGCACATTTTGCCATTTTCACTTGATTTAGAAAAATTCGATCCAACTTTGCCCCCCCCCCCTCTCACCTCAGGATTTGACAAAATTACGCCACTCACGTAGATATGAGCAATATTTGTTATATGGGCTATTAAACATATGTCTAGACACATGCGATACCAATAAGCCCAATAACAATACGCTCACGCCAATACGCGTGATATAAATACGCCCGATACCGATACAGAATGCAGCCCTTTCTCCAGGGAGTATGGAGGGTCGTATCATCACCAAAACCAAAGATATTTGACCTTTTTTTTTTTTTTTTTTTTTTGATAGATGGATAGATTTATTTTCCATATACCAGTAAAATAATTACATAACAATCTACAAATCCCAACAAAGGCTCCATGGCCTGTAGGAGTGGGATTATGAAAAGATCAAATAAACATTAAACATTTAAACGCTTAAGATTTAAACAATATAAACATAACATTAATATTTAAACATATAAACATAAGCATTTTAACTTTTAACATGTAAAGCATTTGCTTAATAAAAAAAAAAAAAAAAAAAAAAAAAAAAAAAAAAAAAGGAGAGTTCACTAAATAAGCTTTATCAAACTACAGTGAATCACAACATCTATAAAAAAAAAGGAGAGTTCACTAAATAAGCTTTATCAAACTACAGTGAATCACAACATCTATATATATATAAAAAAAATAATAAAAAAAAAAAATTAAATGAATAAAACTATTGGCAGCAGGCAAAAGTAAAAAAAAATTAATCACATGAAAACAAATATTTTTTTACTAGTCTTTTGAAGGTGCCAAAGGAGTGGCATTCTCGAGCCGAATCGGGAAGGGTGTTCCATATCAAATGACACGCAAGAAGAGGATTAAAATCGGATCTTATTGTTGGTGTCTGGGGAATTTGGATATTAAGAGAACTACGGAGTTGATAATTTGACCGATCAGATACAAAAGAAGACGTAAATCTAAGGGACCTAGGAATATCGCCATGGAGCTGAAGAAAAGCGAAAGACGTACAGGAAAGAATATAAAGTTTTTTAATATCAAGTAACGGTTTAGTTGCCGAACGATTTACATCCTGGATAAGATTTATAGCATTGTCATAAGTATTCGAAAGTGGATTGAGAAAAGAAGGCAAAGTAGACATCCATATGACTGAACAATAGGAAACATAGGAATGAATTAAGCTATGAAATAGGATTCTTAGAATTGGCCCTGGAAATATATGTTTTAGTTTTCTTAGAATACCGAGGTTTCTGCATACCTTCATTTTAATCAAATCAATATGGTGTTTAAAAGATAAATTTTCATCTAGGAGGATACCTAGGAAACGGACATGGCCATCCTTTGGTCTACTAATAAAGCCTTTGGATATATGAATTTCAGATAATTGAGGACAAGCCTGGGATATACGAGAAAAAACAAAAAACTAGTTTTAGAAACATTTAAGGCAAGAGAGTTAGCATCAAACCAAATTGAAACTCTCTCAAAGAGCTCCACTAACTTTGTACGAACCTCTTCCTCTGTTCTCCCAGAAGTAATAAGCGTGGTATCATTGGCAAAAGTAACAAGAGAATCCGAGGTATGCAAACTATAGTTGTGGGTAAGGGAAACTGTTGGATGACATAGACGACAGCAATAAAGAGAATTTTTATTTCTAACTGCAAAAATTAGGTCATTTATATAAATTAAAAACAGTGCCGGCCCTAAAACTGACCCTTGAGGGACCCCCTGGTCAACATTTGATGGTGAGCGAAAAAGTGGATCAACAGAAATTATTCTACCAGACAAGAAAGACTTGAACCAATAAAACGCACTACCTCTTACGCCAAAATGAGAAAGTTTAAATAGAAGAACACTGTGGGTTAAAGAATCAAAGGCTTTACGAACATCCAGAAACAAAGCAGCAGGAATCAAATGGGAATCTATGGCAGAGTGAATATAATTCAGTAGAACTGCACAAGCATGCTCAGTCGAATGATTTGCTCGAAAACCAAATTGAAAATTGTGAAAAAAATCTTTAGAAGTAAGAAAATTATTAAGACGAGAAAGCATCGCCTTCTCAAATATTTTGCTAAACACAGACAACAAAGAAATTGGCTGATAGTTGGCTGGATCATTTCGTGTCCCCTCCTTAGATAACAAGATGATTCGAGTACACTCGAGACTACTCGGGAAAATACCAGGCTGAAAGGAGAGGTTAATGAGTTTCATTATGGCAGAAATAATGGAAGGAAGTATGAAATTATTTACTTTAATAGGAATATTATCAGGGCCAGACGACAAAGAATTTTTCAATCCCATAACAATTTTAGCTATTTCTTTCTCCGTCGCTAGTTCCAAAAACATTGAATTCATACAAGGTGGCCCAAGATAAGACCTGAAGTTGGATCCTGAAGGAGAAGAACTAACAGCAGAAGTGGTCCTTTTACCAATATTCACAAAATATGAAGTATATGCATCTTGAACATTCACTTCACCTTCGATAATTTTGCCATTGAGATCCAAAAAAGAAGGGGCTGATGGAGACTTAAAAGAGGGCCTAAGCACAGAATTTATAACCTGTCATGTTTTTCGCATATCTTTACCACAATCTGAAAAACAATTGAAATAACACTGGGACTTGGCCTTTCGACACACAGAATTATAAATATCCCTATAAATTTTAAATCGCTGAAAGCAAATAGCTTTCATTGAAGGGCTAGCAGACTTAAAGGCCCTCCAGAGATTATTTTTTCTCCTGCAACTCCTAAGGAGACCAGGGGTCATTCAAGGATTTAGAGGAAAAGGATTCTTAGACTTACGATTAGAAGGTGAAACAGAACAAATATCAAGAACAGCGTCTTTAATAGACTCATAAAAAGTATCAAATAAATTACAAAAATCAGAATCACTCTCAAAACCACCCCAAGAAATTTCTGCCATTATTGACCTAAGAAGCATCAATTCCACTTCACCAAATCTAAAAGGCCTCTTACCAGACTCACAAGTCCTCTCAATAGTCAGTTTATCAAAACAGTATCTAGAGTAAACAGGGAAATGATCGGAAATGTCCAAAACCATAATTTTGGATCAAGGTTGCCGTACAGAAAATATTGTCAATCAGAGATAACGTAGTCTCTGTTATGCGAGATGGGATACATACAGAAGGTAAAGTACCTGCGGCAAGCATGGACGACAGGAAACCCAAAGATACAGAAGACTTTATATCTATCAAGTTTATATTAAAATCTCCCCTAATAATTAATTCAGTCAACTCTTTTAGGATGGTATCCAGTATATCAATAAGAGTGTGCAGAAACAGTCGAATAGAGCCGCTAGGAGATCGATAAATAGAACCAAAAATTAAATCCTTACCTTCACATTTAATATCAACGAAAAGTGACTTAAAGACACCTTCGATATTTCTGGATAAATCCATTCTAAGAGACTATGGGAGATTATTAGAAATATACAAAGCAAGACCACCCTTGGCCATCTTTTGTCGATTCAGACGTTCCATTTTATAACCTTGCAAATCCAAAAGCATATCATTTTTAGAATCTAAAAAAAGTCTTGCATAAACAAACAACGTCATGTAGCCCATCCGAAACAATCTGTTTTAGATGGTCAATTGAAGAACAAAGACCCTGGATATTCAACTGGAGCACTGAAAAATATCCATCCCGCTTGACAGCCTCCCTCAGACTAGAAACATATTTACTTATTACTGTGTGGTTCACTGTGATCAAATCACTGTTGACATGTCCGATAGAATTATTGATAATGCTTAAAACATCTAACGGGTTATTTTCAAGCTCAAAAAGTCGTCCTACAACTAGGGGCGTTTCTAATTTGCCAGTAAAAAAAGACAATAGATTTTAGATATGGAATTAAATCATAAAATATACATACAAAAAAAAAAAAAAAAAAAAAAAAAAAAAATCTAAACACAATCCGCGAATGATCGAATCTTTCGTATCATTGATTGACCAGGTGGTTTGGCCAAAATTTGCCCGTGGTCAGTCCATACATTAAATTTACCGAAGCAATCTCTTGCCGTATTTAAAATTTCACGACGCTTTTTTGTTAGCGATTCTGATAAAAATATTCCACTCTTTGCTAGTTTAGTCTTTTCTTTGAAAACAACTCGAGCTAATTCCACATTTTTGAAGCGTATTAGCACTGGAAACACTTTATATTGATCGTTAGAGTCATTCAAACTAAATCGATAAACATTTACAATATTATTAACTTCAAAACCAGGGACCAGCATCTTGTCTTTAATGATAACCGATACTTCTTTCTTTAGGCCATTTCCAGGCCTCTGCCTTACTCCATTCATCACTAAGCAATCCAATATCTTTTCTTGTTCAAAATCATCCACTTTCCATTCCAATGACAAAATCCTACTTTCCAAGCTTTTAGCCACTGCAAATAGTCCTTTAAGTGATTTTTCTATTTCTTGGAATTTTGGGTTGTAATCAATGGAAATAGCATCATGAATTTTTTTTACTATAATATCAATTGCTTGATTTGCTGCATCAGGGTCTGTAAGTTTAGCCTTAACTTGACGGGAACTCTCAGCTGTAAGATTCACTTGTGTCCGATTTAATTCATCCTGGGTAAAAGCTATTTTTTGCAGGATTAGGCTAGGTTCCAGTGATTCTTCTGCAATAACGCTCGCTGGGTTTAATGCTAGATAAGTAGGTGATGACGATTTATAAATGTCTGGAAACGAATCTAATTCGGTAAATGCTTTACCAACATCTTTTTCCGTTCTTTTGCGAGCACTAGGGTTATCCGAAAGTAATTTCAAATTAGACTCTGACACTTGGTGCTCAGAATGATCGCCGTAGCAAAAAACTGTATATCTCCATAATCCTTTAGCACTACTCTTTGACTGCAAAACAATTGCTGGCCAAGGGGGGTAACTTTTGAAACTAGCGAGAACAATGTTAAAAGGCTTGAATTTTGACATGAGCGTATCACTGAAAATAAATAATTACTTATCATTGAGTGGGCCAATTAATCAAGTAATTTCCAAATATTTTCAAGTAATTGCGAGTAGTCCAAGTATTTCAATGCACGATTCAGATGGTAATAGTTCTGAATACTGATCCAAAGCTACAATCCATAAATAATCCTTAAGCCGTAATCACATGAAAGTCACTTGTGTAATCAGATTTTAGCTTAATAATTTCTTACGCAAAATCAATTGGCTCCGTGCCTAGGTTTATCCACAAGTAAACAATTAATCCATGAAATGTACTTTTTATTTTAAGATGTGAACTGGTCAGAGACTGAATGAGTACTGTTTAACATAGTTTCAAAGACACTTTGAACTATGTTGAACAAAATGACTATCTCAAAACTATGATTGGATGACTTTGGGGGGAGGGGATCTTCAGGAAGGGGGGGGGGGCTAGTTGCCCTCCAATATTTTTGGTCACTTGAAAAAGACACTAGAAAATTTATTTCCCGTTCGAATGAGCGATTATACATCTCTCTGTGATGTTCTGGTCACCCCCTAGCCCTGCTAGAAAAAAAAAAAAAAAAACGGGAGACGCATCAGTGCTACAACAAGGAAAAGGCCATTTTCCTTGTTGTTCAAGGAGGGGGACTGTAATTGCTCTGTACAAGGGTTTCAACCATGGTGATTCCAATGGTACACTTTTCATTTTGATCTGACGCCATTTTCGAGGGGTTTCAGGCTTTTTCTTCGAAATCACCATAAATTTTTTTCCGCAAAAAAATTTTACTTTTATAACGACCCAAAATAATAGTCACAATTCCTCAATCAGTGTCAGATGGCAATTTGTTTCCACTAGGCAGTTTTTTCCTAAACATGATTTTTGACTTTTGATTCTGACCGTGTTAAAGAGTTTATAGTAAATTCTCCCAACAGACTAATGAGACTTACTAAGGGGGCTGGGAGGGGAGGTATACGGGAAGGGTCCCTTGCAAATCTCCAGCTAAAGGTTTTGGAACATAATTATTACAAAGGTACCGTTTTATACTTCAAAGCTTTTCAACTTAAGAAGTGGCGCAAAAGGTGCCGTTTTTTGTGCTGTTTGGAGGTTACGAATGGCAAAACTGATTTAAATCACGTAGATATGAGCAATAGTTTTCAAATCAGCCATTAAACATCTCTCTAAGAAGCTCTGGCAGTCCACTAGCCCCTAGCTTTTCCACTTGGGACATGGCATCAATAGTGCCATTTTTAGTGCCAATTGGCAGTTAAAGTTGATGGAATTTATAAATAAAACGTAGATATGAGAAATAGCTTTAATGTGAGCTATTAAACATCTGTCAACGATGTTTTTATAGCCCGCTAGCCCCACCCCTTGACAAATGGCACATAATGTGCCATTTTTGTGCCATATGGCACTTGCAGATGGTGGAATTTATAAGAAGCATGTAGATGTGAGAAACAGCTTTCTAATAAGCCATTAAGCCTCTCTCTATGATGTTCTGGTAAACCGCTAGCCCTAAAAAAAAAGGAAAAAAGAAAAGGGAGACGAAGGGAGCCGCTAGCCCTGAGAAAAAAAAAGAAAAAGCGTTACCCATACAAAAAAGTGATTTTTCTTGTTTTTCAAGCTTGGGGACTTCAATTTCCCTGAAAAAGGTTTTCGACTATGCTGAATCCAATGGTACATTTTTCATTTTGATCTGATGCCTTTTTCGAGCGGTATCAGGCTTTTTTTCGAAATTACCATAGATTATCTTTTCCCAATAAACTTTTATTTTTAATACGAACTGAAACCATAATTACCATTCCTGAATCAGTTTTAGATAAAAAAAAGAATTTCACTAGGCAGTTTTTTTCTAAACACGTTTTTTAACTTTTGGTTACTATGGGCCGTGGTTCGTTCTTTACTAGGTTGCAGCTCACGCTGCAACCATGATACAGGATTAGTGATATCGAGGTTTACTGATATCATGCGCAATACACAACGCCTATTAATTGAAACGCTGATCCGAAAATTATATATCTTCCAGATATATATATATATATATATATATATATATATATATATATATATATATATATATATATATATATATATATATATATATATATATATATATATATATATATATATATATATATATATATATATATATATATATATATATATATATATATATAATTCAGAATATACAATTCAGTGTTCAAAGTCAGATTGATGAGACGTCGTTTTTCACCTGCATTTGTTTGAGTTTCGTATCTTTATTATTATTTATATATATATATATATATATATATATATATATATATATATATATATATATATATATATATATATATATATATATATATATATATATATATATATATATATATATATATATATATATATATATATATATATATATATATATATATATATATATATATATATATATATATATATATATATATATATATATATATATATATGTATATATATTTCAGAGTGAGAGACTGTGAAAAAATCGTGCTAAAAAAAAAAAAAATAAGTGCTACTATAAGTATGCAAAATTTTTACTGTATATATCCAAGCGATACCGGAATTCTCGACTGGAAAAATATGGACTTCCGGAGCCATCCAAGCAATGGTCGACCATTCGAGACAATTCAGTGTTCAAAGTCAGATTGATGAGACGTCGTTTTTTACCTGCATTTGTTTGAGTTTCGTATCTTTATTATTATTTTTTCTTTTTGAAGTTGGTTTTCTTTTTTGTTGTGCTCCACTATAACCTTTTTGTAGATGGTGGGTAATTAAATTATTATTATTATTATATGTATATGTATCTGTTTGAAATTGTAAACGTACTAGCTATTTATATTGCAAAAAGACAGCCGGTATATGCTATATATATTCTAACCTGAATATCTTAACCTCTAGCTATATGTACGCTATATGTACGCTCTAGTTTACAAATACATGTGTATGATCTTGAACAATAGCTTGATTTACTTCCTCAGGGGTCTCACCTCTATATAGTATACCATTTTGGTCGGAATATAATCTGGTCTGTTTATACAATGTACGTCCTGGATGTTTACCCCTTTATATCTTTACCCCTTATACTACTTATATAATCTAGAACGATTCACCGTTAGGCTTTAGGCACGAGGGGGAGGGGCTCGACCCTCGACCCACTAAGGATACTTTTTAGGCAATATTTAAAACGATAGTTTGATGTGCCAATTTTGAATTGAAAAATGCCTCTCCCAAGTTTCCATCTTCACCCCTTCCATACGAACTGGAGTAGAAGGCTATCTTTTACTCCCACGACTCACCCCTGCTGCCACCTACAACTTTTTTACATTATTTATGCATGTTTTTATGGTTTTTGTCAGTGAGAATGGAAAAACAGAATTTTTCTCACTTGAAAAAACATGAATTTTCTCACATTGATGTATTTTTTATTGGATGTTTATGTTTTTTTGTCAATTTATTTGATGTTTTTCATGGATGTCAACAGCAATTCATGTCTGTTTTATGGTTCGTTGTCAGTGAGAATGAAAAAACAGGAACTTTCTCACATTTATGGATGTCAACAACAATTCATGTCTGTTTTATGGTTCGTTGTCAGTGAGAATGAAAAAAACAGGAACTTTCTCACTTTAATGGATGTCAACATCAATTTATGTCTGTTTTATGGTTTTTGTCAGTGAGAATGAAAAAACAGGAACTTTCTCACATTTATGGATGTCAACAGCAATTTATGTCTGTTTTATGGTTTTTGTCAGTGAGAATGAAAAAACAGGAACTTTCTCACATTTATGGATGTCAACAGAAATTTATGTCTGTTTTATGGTTTTTGTCAGTGAGAATGAAAAAACAGGAACTCTATCACATTTATGGATGTCAACAGCAATTTATGTCTGTTTTATGGTTTTTGTCAGTGAGAATGAAAAAACAGGAACTTTCTCACATTTATGGATGTCAACAGCAA
Organism: Artemia sp. Qi Xiang Cuo; assembly: GCF_049724085.1. Classification (NCBI taxonomy): domain Eukaryota; kingdom Metazoa; phylum Arthropoda; class Branchiopoda; order Anostraca; family Artemiidae; genus Artemia; species Artemia sp. Qi Xiang Cuo. The sequence goes on along the minus strand of NC_142801.1, from coordinate 72,736,447 downwards.
TTTATGTCTGTTTTATGTCTTTAGGCGAACCTAACCTGAGAAATTGATTTACATAATTGGCGGAGGAATTATTGATTCACGAAGGGGAATTAAGAAACAAACATGGCTTCTTTGATCTTTAGGCTAACCTAACCTGAGAAATTGATTTACATAATCGCTAGGGGAATGTATTGATTCACGAAGGGGGAATTAAGAAACATTATGGCTTTCTTTAATCTTATGTCTGAGGGATAAACGTTCTTTAGGTAAGAGAGAAAAATTAATATTCTATTTTTAAATAGGGCTTAATTGATCTTTAATGTCAGGAATTAGAAATGACATCACTTGTTATCTTGGAATTATGCGGGAGGCTAAAGAGATAGAAATTCTATTTTTAAATACGGCTTCACTGAGCTTTAAGTCGGAGAGATATATTGATATTCTAACGAAACCTTAATAGTGTAGCTAGGAACATTTATGAGATGAAGAGATTAACGTAGGAAAGGGTTTCCTAGACATTTGAAATGTGAAAGCACAGAGATGCCAAAAACAAAAGGAACACGCTGAGATTACTTTTAGGGGATTATTTGGGTGAAACGGTTTTAGACATTTTAGGGAATTATTTCGGCGAAACAGTTAGAGACATTTTAAAAGATGATTTTAGAAAAGGTTTTAGAAGAGGTTTTGAGTGTGGTCGTTATAGTAAACAAGTTCTATTTGAACATTGTCATGAGGTCCTCTACCCCAACCCCAAAGGGCCCCGATCGCCCTACCCCGACCCAAAGGGCTCCGATCCCCAAACCCCAAACCCGAAGGAACCCCCCCGGCCCCCAAGGTTCCCCCGGGGCCCCCCCCCGCCCCCCCCCCCAGACCCCCCAAAGCCCCTCCCCGGGCCCCCAAAGAGTCCCCTCCATATTTTTTAATACTTTTTTTAAGGCTTTATTATATCTTTTCAGAACAAGTTATTTTCTTAATGTCCATCCTAAACCCATTTTACAAGTTGAAATGGGCGAAACCGTTTTAGGCATTTTAGGGAATTATTTCGGCGAAACAGTTAGAGACATTTTAAAAGATGATTTTAGAAGATGTTTTAGAAGAGGATTTGAGGGTGAAACTCTGTGGTCGTTATAATACACTAGTTCTATTTGAACAGTGTCGTGAGGTCCCCTACCCCAATCCCAACGGCCCCCGGTCCCCCTAATGCACATCGAGCCCCCAAAGACCACCGGAACCCCATCCCCCCATTTTTTAAAAATAATTTTTGAATTTTTTTAACATGGTATTTTTTATATCAACCCTTTTCCAACTTGAAGTACTTATCTTTTTCACTCACAACTATACTTTACAGCTTTTTGGATACCTCAACACCAATAAATACTTTTTAAAAACCATTTCAGAGCAAGTTACTTTCTTAATGTTCCTCCTAGACCCATTTTGCAACTTGAAGTACTTATCTTTTTCACCCACAACTATACTTTACAGCTTTTTGAGTGTCCCAATACCAAGAAATACTTTTCAAAGACCATTTCAGAGCAAGTTACATTCTTAATGTCCCTCCTAAACCCATTTTCCAACTTGAAGTACTTATCTTTTTCACCAACAACTATACTTTACAGCTTTTGGATACCTCAACACCAAGAAATACTTTTCAAAGACCATTTCAGAGCAAGTTACTTTCTTAATGTCCCTCCTAAACCCATTTGCAACTTGAAGTACTTATCTTTTCCCCCCACAACTATACTTTAGAGCTTTTTGAATGTCCCAACAACAAGAAATACTTTTCGAAGACCATTTCAGAGCAAGTTGCTTTCTTAATGTTCATCCTAAACCCATTTTGCAACTTGAAGTACTTATCTTTTTCACCCACAACTATACTTTACAGCTTTTTGGATACCAAACACCAAGAAATACTTTTCAAAGACAATTTCAGAGCAAGTTACTTTCTGAATGTCCCTATTAAACCCATTTACCAACTTGAAGTACTTATCTTTTTCACTCACAACTATACTTTACAGCTTTCTGGATACCTCAACACTAAGAAATACTTTTCAAAGACCATTTCAGAGCAAGTTACATTCTTAATGTCCCTCCTAAACCCATTTTCCAACTTGAAGTACTTATCTTTTACACCCACAACTATACTTTACAGCTTTTGGATACCTCAACACCAAGAAATACTTCTCAAAGACCATTTCAGAGCAAGTTACTTTCTTAATGTCCCTCCTAAACCCATTTGCAACTTGAAGTACTTATCTTTTTCCCCCACAACTATACCTTACAGCTTTTTGAATGTCCCAACACCAAGAAATACTTTTCAAAGACCATTTCAGAGCAAGTTACTTTCTTAATGTTCATCCTAAACCCTTTTTGCAACTTGAAGTACTTATCTTTTTCACCCTCAACTATACTTTACAGCCTTTAGGATAACTCAACACCAAGAAATACTTTCCAAAGACCATTTAAGAGCAAGTTACTTTCTGAATGTCCCTATTAAACCCATTTACCAACTTGATGTACTTATCTTTTTCACTCACAACTATACTTTAGAGCTTTCTGGATACCTCAACACCAAGAAATACCTTTCAAAGACCATTTCAGAGCAAGTTACTTTCTTAATGTCCCTCCTAAACCCATTTTCCAACTTGAAGTACTTATCTTTTTCACTCAAAACTATACTTTACAGCTTTTTGGATACCTCAACACCAAGAAATACCTTTCAAAGACCATTTAAGAGCAATTTACTTTCTTAATGTCCCTCCTAAACCCATTTTGCAACTTGAAGTACTTATCTTTTTCACTCACAACTATACTTTACAGCTTTTTGGATACCTCAACACCAATAAATACATTTCAAAAGGCATTTCAGAGCAAGTTACTTTCTGAATGTCCCTCCTAAACCCATTTTCCAACTTGAAGTACTTATCTTTTTCAAACACAACTATACTTTACAGCTTTTTGGATACCTCAACACCAAGAAATACCTTTCAAAGGGCATTTCAGAGCAAGTTACTATCTGAATGTCCCTCCTAAACCCATTTTGCAACTTGAAGTACTTATCTTTTTCACCCAAAACCATACTTTACAGCTTTTTGTATACTTCAACACCAGGAAATACTTTTCAAAGACTACTTCAGAGCAAGTTACTTTCCAAATGTCCCCCCTAATCCCATTTTCCAACTTAAAGTACTTATCTTTCTCACTCACAACTATACATTACAGCTTTTTGTATACCTCAACACAAAGAAATACCTTTCAATGACCATTTCAGAGAAATTTACTTTATTAATGAACCTACTAAACCCATTTTCCAACTTGAAGTACTTATCTTTTTCACTCACAACTATACTTTACAGCTTTTTGGATACCTCAACACCAAGAAATACTTTTCAAAGACCATTTCAGAGCACGTTACTTTCTTAATACCCATCTTAAACCCATTTTCCAACTTGAAGTACTTATATTTTTCACCCACAACTATACTTTACAGCTTTTTGAATGCTCCAACACCAAAAAATACTTTTCAAAGGCATTTCAGAACAAGTTCTTTTCTTAATATGCTTCGTAAACCAATTTTACAAATTCTAAATTTTTCCATAGTAGATAGAAAAATCTATATCATAGCTGTGAATATTTTCACGAAAGATAAGCAGTTCTATTTCAATTTAAAATTTTCTCAATGAAGTGAAGAAAAGTTCAAGTTCTTTTCTGAATTTTCTCAATGAAAAAGAAATTAGTTTTTATTCAATTCTATTTATTTCACAAAGACATAAAGAAATTTAAAGTTCAATTCTAATTTTTCGGTGGAAGATAGAAAAAGTAATACCATACTTGTGAATATTTTCAAGGAAGATAAAAATTTCTAGTTCAATTTAAAATTTTCTCAACGAAGTCAAGGAAAGTTCAAGTTCTCTTCTGAATTTTCTCAATGAATAAGAAATTAGTCATTGATCATTTCTATTTTTCCAAATAATATAAAAATTTTCCACTTTAGTTCAGATCTGTCTCGAAGAGATGAAAAATTTAAAATACTGTTCCAAATTTTTCACAGAAGATAAAGAAGTTCAAGTTCTTTTCGGAATTTTACCAAAGAACACAATTGAATTCTAATTTCTCCAGAGAAAACAAAAATCTTCCACTTCGGTTCTTTATTTCACAAAGAGATAAAGAAATTTAAAGTTTAATTCTAAATTTTTCAGTGGAAGATAGAAAAAGTAATACCATACTTGTTAATATTTTCACAAAAGATAAAAAGTTCTAGTTCAATTTAAAATTTTCTCAAAGAAGTTAAGAAAAGTTCAAGTTCTCTTATGAACTTTACCAAAGAACACACTTCAATTCTAATTTCTACAGATAAAACAAAAATCTTCCACTTCAGTTCTTTATTTAACAAAGACATAAAGAAATTTAAAGTTCAATTCTAATTTTTCGGTTGAAGATAGAAAAAGTAATGCCATACTTGTGAATATTTTCATGGAAGATAAAAAGTTCTAGTTCAATTTTAAATTGTTTCAACGAAGTGAAGAATAGTTCAAGTTCTCTTCTCAACTTTACCAAAGAACACACTTCAATTCTAATTTCTCCAGAGAAAACAAAAATCTTCCACTTCAGTTCATTATTTCACAAAGACATTAAGAAATTTAAAGTTCAATTCTAATTTTTCGGTGGAAGATGGAAAAAGTAATACCATACTTGTGAATATTTTCACGGAAGATAAAAGTTCTAGTTCAATTTAAAATTTTCTCAACGAAGTCAAGGAAGGTTCAAGTTCTCTTCTGAATTTTCTCAATGAAAAAGAAATTAGTCATTGATCATTTCTATTTTTCCAAATAATATAAAAATTTTCCACTTTAGTTCAGATCTGTCTCGAAGAGAGGAAAAATCTAAAATACTGTTCCAAATTTTCTCAACGCAGCGTAGAAAACTTCAATCTCTCTTTGAGATTTTACCAAAGAACACACTTCAATTCTAATTTCTCCAAAGAAAAAAAAAATTTTACAGTTAAGTTCTTCATTTCAAAGAGACGTAAAGGAATTTAAATTTAAATTCTAAATTTTTCGGTGAAAGATAGAAAAAGTAAGACCCTACTTGTGAATATTTTCCTGGAAGATAAAAAGTTCAAGTTCAATTTAAAATTTTCTCAACGAAGTGAAGAAAAGTTCAAGTTCCTATTCTGAATTTTACCAAAGAAAACACTTCAATTCTAATTTCTCCAGAGAAAACAAAAATCTTCCACTTCAATTCATTATTTCACAAAGACATAAAGAAATTTAAAGTTCAATTCTAATTTTTCGGTGGAAGATGGAAAAAGTAATATCATACTTGTGAATATTTTCACGGAAGATAAAAAGTTCTAGTTCAATTTAAAATTTTCTCAACGAAGTCAAGGAAAGTTCAAGTTCTCTTCGGAATTTTCTCAATGAAAAAGAAATTAGTCATTGATCATTTCTATTTTTCCAAATAATATAAAAATTTTCCCCTTTAGTTCAGATCTGTCTCGAAGAGATGAAAAATTTTAAATACTGTTCCAAATTTTTCAAAGAAGATAAAAAAGTTCAATTTCTCTTCGGAATTTTATCAAAGAACACAAGTCAATTCTAATTTCTCCAGAGAAAATAAAAATCTTCCACTTCAGTTCTTTATTTCACAAAGACATAAAGAAATTTAAAGTTCAATTCTAAATTTTTCGGTGGAAGATAGAAAAAGTAATACCATACTTGTGAATATTTTCCCGGGAGATAAAAAGTTCTAGTTCAATTTAAAATTTTCTCAACGAAGTGAAGAAAAGTTCAAGTTCTCTTCTGAACTTTACCAAAGAACACACTTCAATTCTAATTTCTCCAGAGAAAACAACAATCTTCCACTTCAGTTCTTTATTTCACAAAGACATAAAGAAATTTAAAGTTCAATTCTAATTTTTCGGTGGAAGATAGAAAAAGTAATATCATACTTGTGAATATTTTCACGGAAGATAAAAAGTTCTAGTTCAATTTAAAATTTTGTCAACGAAGTCAAGGAAAGTTCAAGTTCTCTTCTGAGCTTTACCAAAGAACACACTTCAATTCTAATTTCTCCAGTGAAAACAAAAATCTTCCACTTCAGTTTTAAGTTCCCCAAAGAAATAAAGAAATTTAAAGTTCTATTCTAAATATTTAGATGGAAGATAGAAAAAGTAATACTATGACTGGGATTGTTTTCCATGAAGATCAAAAGTTTCACTTTATTTATAACTTTTCTTAAATTCAGTTCTGATTTTTATCAAAGAGATGAAAAATTTAAAGTTCTGTTCCAAATTTTTCATAGAAGATAGAAAAAGTTATACATTGATTGTGAATATTCAACATGAAGATAAGGAACTCCAATTTAATTCTGAGTTTTCTCGAAGAAGTGAAAATTGTTCAAGTTCTCTTCTGAATTTTCTTAAAGAAGAGAAAAAAGTTAACTCAATTCTGAATTTTACCAATGAAAATGAAAAAACCTTCCACTTCAGTTCTTAATTTATCAAAGACATAAAAAATTTAAAGTTCAGTTCTAAATTTTTCGGTAGAAGATAGGAAAAGTTATACTATGATTGTGATTATTTTCCAGTGAAGATAAAAAGTTTCACTTTAATTCTAATTTTCTTAAGTTCACTTCCGATTTTTTGCAAAGAGATGAAAAATTTAAAGTTCTGTTCAAAATTTTTCATAGAAGATAGAAAAAGTTATACATTGATTTGAATATTCGACATGAAGATAAGGAGCATCACTTTAATTCTGAGTTTTCGGGAAGAAGTGCAAAATGTTCAAGTTCTCTTCTGAATTTTCTTAAAGAAGTAAAAAAAGTTAGCTCAATTCTGAATTTTACCAATGAAAATGAAAAAATCTTCCACTTCAGTTCTTTATTTCAAAAAGACATAAAGAAATTTAAAGTTCAATTCTAAATTTTTCGGTGGAAGATAGAAAAAGTAATATCATACTTATGAATGTTTTCACGGAAGATAAAAAGTTCTAGTCCAATTTAAAATTTTCTCAATGAAGTGAAGAAAAGTTCAAGTTCTCTACTGAATTTTACCAAAGAACACAATACAATTTTAATTTCTCCAGAGAAAATAAAAATCTTCCACTTAAGTTCTTTATTTCACAAAGACATAAAGAAATTTAAAGTTCAATTCTAAATTTTTCGGTGGAAGATAGAAAAAGTAATACCATACTTGTGAATATTTTCCCGGAAGATAAAAAGTTCTAGTTCAATTTAAATTTTTCTCAACGAAGTGAAGAAAAGTTTTAGTTCCCTTCTGAATTTTACCAAAGAACATAATTCAATTCTAATTTCTCCAGAGAAAATAAAAATCTTCCACTTAAGTTCTTTATTTCACAAAGACATAAAGAAATTTAAAGTTCAATTCTAAATTTTTCGGTGGAAGATAGAAAAAGTAATACCATACTTACGAATATTTTCACGGAAGATACTTGTGAGTATTTTCACGGAAGATAAAAAGTTCTAGTTCAATTCAAAATTTTCTCAACGAAGTGAAGAAAAGTTCAAGTTCTCTACTGAATTTTACAAAAGAACACATTCAATTCTAATTTCTCCAGAGAAAATAAAAATCTTCCACTTAAGTTCTTTATTTCACAAAGACATAAAGAAATTTAAAGTTCAATTCTAAACTTTTCTGTGGAAGATAGAAAAAGTAATACCATACTTGTGAATATTTTTACGGAAGATAAAAAGTTCTATTTCAATTTAAAATTTTCTCAACGAAGTCAAGGAAAGTTCAAGGTCTCTTCTGAATTTTCTCAATGAAAAAGAAATTAGTAATTGATCTTTTCTATTTTTCCAAATAATATAATAATTTTCCACTTTATTTCAAATCTGTCTCGAAGAGATGAAAAATTTAAAATACTGTTCCAAATTTTTCACAGAAGATAAAAAAGTTCAAGTTCTCTTCGGAATTTTACCAAAGAACACAATTCAATTCTAATTTCTCCAGAGAAAACAAAAACCTTCCACTTCAGTTCTTTATTTCATAATGACATGAAGAAATTTAGAGTTCAATTCTAAATTTTTCGGTGGAAGATAGAAAAAGTAATACCATACTTGTGAATATTTTCACGGAAGATAAAAAGTTCTAGTTCAATTTTATATTTTCTCAACAAAGTGAAGAAAAGTTCAAGTTCTCTACTGAATTTTACCCAAGAACACAATTCAATTCTAATTTATCCAGAAAAAATAAAAATCTTCCACTTAAGTTCTTTATTTCACAAATACATAAAGAAATTTAAAGTTCATTTCTAAATTTTTCAGTGGAAGATAGAAAAAGTAATACCATACGTGTGAATATTTTCCCGGAGGATAAAAAGTTCTAGTTCAATCTAAAATTTTCTCACCGAAGTGAAGAAGAGTTCAAGTTCTCTTCTGAATTCTACCAAAGAACACAATTCAATTCTAATTTCACCAGAGAAAATAAAAATCTTCCACTTCAGTTCTTTATTACACAAAGACATAAAGAAATTTAAAGTTCAATTCTAAATTTTTCGGTGGAAGATAGAAAAAGTAATACCATACTTGTGAATATTTTCACGGAAGATAAAAAGTTCTAGTTCAATTTAAAATTTTCTCAACGAAGTCAAGGAAAGTTCAAGTTCTCTTCTGAATTTTCTCAATGAAAAAGAAATTAGTTATTGATCATTTCTATTTTTCCAAATAATATAAAAATTTTCCACTTTAGTTCAGATCTGTCTCGAAGAGATGAAAAATTTCAAATACTGTTCCAAATTTTTCACAGAAGATAAAAAAGTTCAAGTTCTCTTCTGAATTTTACCAAAGAACACACTTCAATTCTAATTTCTCCAGAGAAAACAAAAACCTTCCACTTCAGTTCTTTATTTCACAATGACATGAAGAAATTTAGAGTTCAATTCTAAATTGTTCGGTGGAAGATAAAAAAATTAATATAATACTTGTGAATATTTTCAAAGAATATAAAAGGTTCTAGTTCAAATTTAAATTTTATCAATGAAGTGAAGAATAATTCAAGTCCCCTACTGAATTTTACCAAAGAACCCAATTCAATTCTAATTTATCAAGAGAAAATCAATATATTCCACTTCAGTTCGTTATTTCACAAAGACATAAAGAAATTTAAAGTTCAATTCTAAATTTTTCGGTGGAAGATAGAAAAAGTAATACCATACTTGTGAATATTTTCATGGAAGATAAAAATTTCTATTTCAATTTAAAATTTTCTCAACGAAGTGAATAAAAGTTCAAATTCCTCTTCTGAAATTTACCAAAGAACACACTTCATTTCTAATTTCTCCAGAGAAAACAAAAATCTACCACTTCAGATCTTTATTTCACAGAAACATAGAGAAATTTAAAGTTCAATTCTAATTTTTTGGTGGAAGACGGAAAAAGTAATATCATACTTGTGAATATTTTCACGGAAGATAAAAAGTTCTAGTTCAATTTAAAATTTTCTCAACGAAGTCAAGGACAGTTCAAGTTCTCTTCGGAATTTTCTCAATGAAAAAGAAATTAGTCATTGATCATTTCTATTTTTCCAAATAATATAAAAATTTTCCACTTTAGTTCAGATCTGTCTCGAAGAGATGAAAAATTTTAAATACTGTTCCAAATTTTTCACAGAAGATATAAAAGTTCAAATTCTCTTCGCAATTTTATCAAAAAACACAATTCAATTCTAATTTATCCAGAGAAAATAAAAATATTCCACTTCAGTTCTTTATTTTACAAAGATATAAAGAAATTTAAAGTTCAATTCTAAATTTTTCGGTGGAAGATAGAAAAAGTAATACCATACTTGTGAATATTTTCCTGGGAGATAAAAAGTTCTAGTTCAATTTAAAATTTTCTCAACGAAGTGAAGAAAAGTTCAAGTTCTCTTCTGAACTCTACCAAAGAACACACTTCAATTCTAATTTCTCCAGAGAAAACAAAACTCTTCCACTTCAGTTCTTTATTTCACAAAGACATAAAGAAATTTAAAGTTCAATTCTAATTTTTCGGTGGAAGATAGAAAAAGTAATACCATACTTGTGAATATTTTCAAGGAAGATAAAAAGTTCTAGTTCAATTTAAAATTTTGTCAACGAAGTCAAGGAAAGTTCAAGTTCTCTTCTGAACTTTACCAAAGAACACACTTCAATTCTAATTTCTCCAAAGAAAATAAAAATCTTCCACTTCAGTTTTATGTTCCCCAAAGAAATAAAGAAATTTAAAGTTCTATTCTAAATTTTTAGATGGAAGATAGAAAAAGTAATACTATGACTGGGATTGTTTTCCATGAAGATCAAAAGTTTCACTTTATTTATAACTTTTCTTAAATTCAGTTCTGATTTTTCTCAAAGAGATGAAAAATTTAAAGTTCTGTTCCAAATTTTTCATAGAAGATAGAAAAAGTTATACATTGATTGTGAATATTCAACATGAAGATATGGAACTCCACTTTAACTCTGAGTTTTCTCGAAGAAGTGCAAATTGTTCAAGTTCTCTTCTGAATTTTCTTAAAGAAGAGAAAAAAATTAACTCAATTCTGAATTTTACCAATGAAAATGAAAAAACCTTCCACTTCAGTTCTTAATTTCTCAAAGACATAAAAAATATTAAGTCCAGTTAGAAAATTTTCTGTAGAAGATGGGAAAAGTTATACTATTATTGTTATTATTTTCCATTGAAGATAAAAAGTTTCACTTTAATTCTAATTTTCTTAAGTTCACTTCCGATTTTTTGCAAATAGATGTAAAAATTTAAAGTTCTGTTCGAAATTTTTCATAGAAGATAGAAAAAGTTATACATTGATTTGAATATTCGACATGAAGATAAGGAGCATCACTTTAATTCTGAGTTTTCGGGAAGAAGTGCAAAATGTTCAAGTTCTCTTCTGAATTTTCTTAAAGAAGTAAAAAAAGTTAGCTCAATTCTGAATTTTACCAATGAAAATGAAAAAATCTTCCACTTCAGTTCTTTATTTCAAAAAGACATAAAGAAATTTAAAGTTCAATTCTAAATTTTTCGGTGGAAGATAGAAAAAGTAATATCATACTTATGAATGTTTTCACGGAAGATAAAAAGTTCTAGTCCAATTTAAAATTTTCTCAATGAAGTGAAGAAAAGTTCAAGTTCTCTACTGAATTTTACCAAAGAACACAATACAATTTTAATTTCTCCAGAGAAAATAAAAATCCTCCACTTAAGTTCTATATTTTACAAAGACATAAAGAAATTTAAAGTTCAATTCTAAATTTTTCGGTGGAAGATAGAAAAAGTAATGCCATACTTGTGAATATTTTCCCGGAAGATAAAAAGTTCTAGTTCAATTTAAAATTTTCTCAACGAAGTGAAGAAAAGTTTAAGTTCTCTACTGAATTTTACCAAAGAACATAATTCAATTCTAATTTCTCCAGAGAAAATAAAAATCTTCCACTTAAGTTCTTTATTTCACAAAGACATAAAGAAATTTAAAGTTCAATTCTAAATTTTTCGGTGGAAGATAGAAAAAGTAATACCATACTTACGAATATTTTCACGGAAGATACTTGTGAGTATTTTCACGGAAGATAAAAAGTTCTAGTTCAATTGAAAATTTTCTCAACGATGTGAAGAAAAGTTCAAGTTCTCTACTGAATTTTACCATAGAACACATTCAATTTTAATTTCTCCAGAGAAAATAAAAATCTTCCACTTAAGTTCTTTATTTCACAAAGACATAAATAAATTTAAAGTTCAATTCTAAATTTTTCTGTGGAAGATAGAAAAAGTAATACCATACTTGTGAATATTTTCACGGAAGATAAAAAGTTCTATTTCAATTTAAAATTTTCTCAACGAAGTCAATGAAAGTTCAAGTTCTCTTCTGAATTTTCTCAATGAAAAATAAATTAGTTATTTATCATTTCTATTTTTCCAAATAATATAATAATTTTCCAATTTAGTTCAGATATGTCTCGAAGAGATGAAAAATTTAAAATACTGTTCCAAATTTTTTCACAAAAGATAAAAAAGTTCAAGTTTTCTTCGAAATTTTACCAAAGAACACAATTCAATTCTAATTTCTCCAGAGAAAACAAAAATCTTCCACTTCAGTTCTTTATTTCATAATGACATGAAGAAATTTAGAGTTCAATTCTAAATTTTTCGGTGGAAGATAGAAAAAGTAATACCATACTTGTGAATATTTTCACGGAAGATAAAAAGTTCTAGTTCAATTTTATATTTTCTCAACACAGTGAAGAAAAGTTCAAGTTCTCTACTGAATTTTACCAAAGAACACAATTCAATTCTAATTTATCCAGAAAAAATAAAAATCTTCCACTTAAGTTCTTTATTTCACAAAGACATAAATAAATTTAAAGTTCATTTCTAAATTTTTCAGTGGAAGATAGAAAAAGTAATACCATACTTGTGAATATTGACCCGGAAGATAAAAAGTTCTAGTTCAATTTAAAATTTTCTCAACAAAGTGAAGAAGAATTCAAGTTCTCTTCTGAATTTTACCAAAGAACACACTTCAATTCTAATTTCACCAGAGAAAATAAAAATCTTCCACTTCAGTTATTTATTACACAAAGACATAAAGAAATTTAAAGTTCAATTCTAAATTTTTCTGTGGAAGATAGAAAAAGTAATACCATACTTGTGAATATTTTCACGGAAGATAAAAAGTTCTAGTTGAATTTAAAATTTTCTCAACGAAGTCAAGGAAAGTTCAAGTTCTCTTCTGAATTTTCTCAATGAAAAAGAAATTAGTCATTGATCATTTCTATTTTTACAAATAATATAAAAAATTTCCACTTTAGTTCAGATCTGTCTCGAAGAGATGAAAAATTTAAAATACTGTTCCAAATTTTTCACAGAAGATAATAAAGTTCAAGTTCTCTTCGGAATTTTACCAAAGAACACAATTCAATTCTAATTTCTCCAGAGAAAACAAAAACCTTCCACTTCAGTTCTTTATTTCACAATGACATGAAGAAATTTAGAGTTCAATTGTAAATTTTTCGGTGGAAGATAGAAAAAGTAATACCAAACTTGTGAATATTTTCACGGAAGATAAAAAGTTCTAGTTCAATTTTAAATTTTCTCAACGAAGTGAAGAAAAGTTCAAGTTCCCTACTGAATTTTACCAAAGAACACAATTCAATTCTAATTTATCCAGAGAAAATAAAAATCTTCCACTTAAGTTCTTTATTTCACAAAGACATAAAGATATTTAAAGTTCAATTCTAAATTTTTCAGTGGAAGATAGAAAAAGTAATACCATACTTGTGAATATTTTCCCGGAAGATAAAAAGTTCTAGTTCAATTTAAAATTTTCTCAACGAAGTAAAGAAGAATTCAAGTTCTCTTCTGAATTTTACCAAAGAACACAATTCAATTCTACTTTCACCAGAGAAAAAAAAAATCTTCCACTTCAGTTCTTTATTTCACAAAAACATAAAGAAATTTAAAGTTCAATTCTAAATTTTTCGGTGGAAGATAGAAAAAGTAATACCATACTTGTGAATATTTTCACGGAAGATAAAAAGTTCTAGTTCAATTTAAAATTTTCTCAACGAAGTGATGAAAAGTTCAAGTTCTCTACTGAATTTTACCAAAGAACACAATTCAATTCTAATTTCACCAGAGAAAACAAAAATCTTCCACTTAAGTTCTTTATTTTACAAAGACATAAAGAAATTTAGAGTTCAATTCTAAATTTTTCGGTGGAAGATAAAAAAAGTAATACCATACTTGTGAATATTTTCCCGGAAGATAAAAAGTTCTAGTTCAATTCAAAATTTTCTCAACGAAGTGAGGAAAAATTCAAGTTCTCTTCTGAATTTTACCAAAGAACACAATTGAATTCTAATTTCACCAGAGAAAATAAAAATCTTCCACTTAAGTTCTTTATTTCACAAAGACATAAAGAAATTTAAAGTTCAATTCTAAATTTTTCGGTGGAAGATAGAAAAAGTAATACCATACTTGTGAATATTTTCTCGAAGAGATTAAAAATTTAAAATAATGTTCCAAATATTTCACAGAAGATAAAAAATTTCAAGTTCTCTTCGGAATTTTACAAAAGAACATAATTCAATTCTAATTTCTTCAGAGAAAACAAAAATCTTACACTTCAGTTCTTTATTTCAAAAAGACATAAAGAAATATAGAGTTCAATTCTAAATTTTTCGGTGGAAGATAGAAAAAGTAATACCATACTTGTGAATATTTTCCCGGAAGATAAAAATTTCTAGTTCAATTAAAATTTTCTCAATGAAGTGAAGAAAAATTCAAGTTCTCTTCTGAATTTTACCAAAGAACACAATTCATTTCTAATTTCACGAGAGAAAATCAAAATCTTCCACTTAAGTTCTTTATTTCACAAAGACATAAAGAAATTTAAAGTTCAATTCTAAATTGTTCGGTGGAAACAAGAAAAAGTAATATCATACTTGTGAATATTTTCCCGGAAGATAGAAAGTTCTAGTTCAATTTAAAATTTTCTCAACGAAGTGAAGAAAAATTCAAGTTCTCTTCTGAATTTTACCAAAGAACAAAATTCAATTCTAATTTCAGCAGAGAAAATAAAAATCTTCCACTTCAGTTCTATATTTCACAAAGACATAAAGAAATTTAAAGTTCAATTCTAAATTTTTCGGGGGAAGATAGAAAAAGTAATTTCATACCTGTGAACATTTTCTCGAAGAGATGAAAGATTTTTAATACTGTTCCAATTTTTTCAAAGGAGATAAAAAAGTTCAAGTTCTCTTCGGAATTTTACCAAAGAACACAATTCAATTCTAATTTCTCCAGAGAAAATCAAAATCCTCCACTTAAGTTCTTTATTTCACAAAGACATAAAGAAATTTAAAGTTCAATTCTAAATTTTTCGGTGGAAACAAGAAAAAGTAATATCATACTTGTGAATATTTTCCCGGAAGATAGAAAGTTCTAGTTCAATTTAAAGTTTTCTCAACGAAGTGAAGAAAAATTCAAGTTCTCTTCTGAATTTCACCAAAGAACAAAATTCAATTCTAATTTCAGCAGAGAAAATAAAAATCTTCCACTTCAGTTCTTTATTTCACAAAGACATAAAGAAATTTAAAGTTCAATTCTAAATTTTTTCGGTGGAATATAGAAAAAATAATACCATACTTGTGAATATTTTCCTGGAAGATAAAAAGTTCTAGTTCAATTTACAATTTTCACAACGAAGTGAAGAACAGTTTAAGTTCTCTTCTGAATTTTACTAAAGAACACAATTCAATTCTAATTTCACCAGAGAAAATAAAAATCTTCCATTTCAGTTCTTTATTTCACAAAGACATAAAGAAATTTAAAGTTCAATTCTAATTTTTTCGGTGGAAGATAGAAAAAGTAATACCATACGTGTGAATATTTTCCCGGAAGATAAAAAGTTCTGGTTCAATTTAAAATTTTCTCAACGAAGTGAAGAAGAATTCAAGTTCTCTTCTGATTTTTACCAAAGAACACAATTAAATTCTAATTTCACCAGAGAAAATAAAAATCTTCCACTTAAGTTCTTTATTTCACAAAGAAATAAAGAAATTTAAAGTACAGTTCTAAATTTTTCGATAGAAGATAGGAAAATTTATACTATACATGTGAATATTTTCACAGAAGATAAAAAGTTCTAGTTCAATTTAAAATTTTGTCAACGATGTCAAGGAAAGTTCAAGTTCTCTTCTGAATTTTCTCAATGAAAAAGAAATTAGTTATTGATCATTTCTATTTTTCCAAATAATATAAAAATTTTCAACATTAGTTCAGATCTGTCTCGAAGAGATGAAAAATTTAAAATACTGTTTCAAATTTTTCACAGAAGATAAAAAAGTTCAAGTTCTCTTCGGAATTTTACCAAAGAACAAAATTCAATTCTAATTTCTCCAGAGAAAACAAAAACCTTCTACTTCAGTTCTTTATTTCACAATGACATGAAGAAATTTAGAGTTCAATTCTAAATTTTTCGATGGAAGATAGAAAAAGTAATACCATAATTGTGAATATTTTCAAGGAAGATAAAAAGTTCTAGTTCATTTTAAAATTTTCTCAACGAGGGGAAGAAAAGTTCAAGTTCTCTACTGAATTTTACCAAAGAACACAATTCAATTCTAATTTATCAAGAGAAAATAAAAATCTTCCACTTCAGTTCTTTATTACACAAACACATAAAGAAATTTAAAGTTCAATTCTAAATTTTTCGGTGGAAGATAGAAAAAGTAATACCATACTTGTGAATATTTTCACGGAAGATAAAAAGTTCTAGTTCAATTTAAAATTTTCTCAACGAAGTGATGAAAAGTTCAAGTTCTCTACTGAATTTTACCAAAGAACACAATTCAATTCTAATTTCTCCAGAGAAAACAAAAATCTTCTACTTAAGTTCTTTATTTTACAAAGACATAAAGAAATTTAGAGTTCAATTCTAAATTTTTCGGTGGAAGATAAAAAAAGTAATACCATACTTGTGAATATTTTCCCGGAAGATAAAAAGTTCTAGTTCAATTCAAAATTTTCTCAACGAAGTGAGGAAAAATTCAAGTTCTCTTCTGAATTTTACCAAAGAACACAATTGAATTCTAATTTCACCAGAGAAAATAAAAATCTTCCACTTAAGTTCTTTATTTCACAAAGACATAAAGAAATTTAAAGTTCAATTCTAAATTTTTCGGTGGAAGATAGAAAAAGTAATACCATACTTGTGAATATATTCACGTAGAGATGAAAAATTTAAAATACTTTTCCAAATTTTTCACAAAAGATAAAAAATTTCAAGTTCTCTTCGGAATTTTACCAAAGAACATAATTCAATTCTAATTTCTCCAGAGAAAACAAAAATCTTCCACTTCAGTTCTTTATTTCACAAAGACATAAAGAAATTTAGAGTTCAATTCTAAATTTTTCGGTGGAAGATAGAAAAAGTAATACCATACTTGTGAATATTTCCCCGGAAGATAAAAATTTCTAGTTCAATTTAAATTTTCTCAATGAAGTGAAGAAAAATTCAAGTTCTCTTCTGAATTTTACCAAAGAACACAATTCATTTCTAATTTCACGAGAGAAAATCAAAATCTTCCACTTAAGTTCTTTATTTCACAAAGACATAAAGAAATTTAAAGTTCAATTCTAAATTTTTCGGTGGAAACAAGAAAAAGTAATATTATACTTGTGAATATTTTCCCGGAAGATAGAAAGTTCTAGTTCAATTTAAAATTTTCTCAACGAAGTGAAGAAAAATTCAAGTTCTCTTCTGAATTTTACCAAAGAACAAAATTCAATTCTAATTTCAGCAGAGAAATTAAAAAACTTCCACTTCAGTTCTATATTTCACAAAGACATAAAGAAATTTAAAGTTCAATTCTAAATTTTTCGGTGGAAGATAGAAAAAGTAATACCATACTTGTGAATATTTTCTCGAAAAGATGAAAAATTTTAAATACTGTTCCAAATTTTTCACAGAAGATAAAAAAGTTCAAGTTCTCTTCGGAATTTTACCAAAGAACACAATTCAATTCTAATTTCTCCAGAGAAAATCAAAATCTTCCACTTAAGTTCTTTATTTCACAAAGACATAAAGAAATTTAAAGTTCAATTCTAAATTTTTCGGTGGAAACAAGAAAAAGTAATATCATACTTGTGAATATTTTCCCGGAAGATAGAAAGTTCTAGTTCAATTTAAAATTTTCTCAACGAATTGAAGAAAAATTCAAGTTCTCTTCTGAATTTTACCAGAGAACACAATTCAATTCTAATTTCACCAGAGAAAATAAAAATCTTCCACTTCAGTTCTATATTTCACAAAGACATAAAGAAATTTTTCGGTGGAAGATAGAAAAAGTAATATCATACTTGTGAATATTTTCCCGGAAGATAAAAAGTTCTAGTTCAATTTACAATTTTCTCAACGAAGTGAAGAAAAGTTCAAGTTCTCTTCTGAATTTTACTAAAGAACACAATTCAATTCTAATTTCACCAGAGAAAATAAAAATCTTCCACTTCAGTTCTTTATTTCACAAGGACATAAAGAAATTTAAAGTTAAATTCTAAATTTTTCGGTGGAAGATAGAAAAAGTAATACCATACTTGTGAATATTTTCACGGAAGATAAAAAGTTCTAGTTCAATATAAAATTTTCTCAACGAAGTGAAGAAAAGTTCAAGTTCTCTTCTGAACATTACCAAAGAACACACTTCAATTCTAATTTCTCCAGAGAAAATGAAAATCTTCCACTTCAGTTTTAAGTTCCACAATGAAATAAAGAAATTTTCCACTTAAATTCTTTATTTCACAAAGACATAAAGAAATTTAAAGTACAATTCTAAATTTTTCGGTGGAAGATAGAAAAAGTAATACCATACCTGTGAATATTTTCCCTGAAGATAAAAAGTTCTAGTTCAATTTGCAATTTCCTCAACGAAGTGAAGAAAGGTTCAAGTTCTCTTCTGAATTTTACTAAAGAACACAATTCAATTCTAATTTCCCCAGAGAAAATAAAAATCTTCCACTTCAGTTCTTTATTTCA